>NC_134485.1:81890137-82092637 GCF_040206685.1 Ascaphus truei
ACTCACGCAGAGACACACTCACGCAGAGACACACTCACGCAGAGACACACTCACGCAGAGACACTCAGAGACACACACTCACTCAGGCACACACACAGGCACACTCATACACACTCACTCAGACACACACACGCAGAGACACACACGCAGAGACACACACACAGACACACACGCAGACACACACGCAGAGACACACTCACTCAGAGACACACTCACTCAGAGACACACTCACTCAGAGACACACTCACTCAGAGACACTCAGAGACACACACTCACTCTGACACACACACACACAGACACACACACACAGGCACACACACACAGGCACACTCACTCACGCAGAGACACACACGCAGAGACACTCATGCAGAGATACACTCAGAGACACACTCAGAGACACACTCACTCAGAGACACACTCACTCAGAACACTCAGAGACACACACTCACTCTGACACACACACACACACACACACAGACACACACACACAGACACACAGACACACACACACAGACACACAGGCACACACACGCACACACACACAGGCACACTCACTCACACAGAGACACACACGCAGAGACACTCATGCAGAGACACACTCAGAGACACACTCAGAGACACACTCACTCAGAACACTCAGAGACACACACTCGCTCTGACACACACACACACAGGCACGCACACACACACAGGCACACACACTCACTCACAGACACACTCACTCAGACACACTCACTCACAGACACTCACTCACAGACACTCACTCACAGACACTCACACACACACTCACCGGGTCGCACGCGGCAGCAGGCCCCTCCGCACGGCAGCAGGCCCCTCCTTAAGGCAGCAGGCCCCTCCGCACGGCAGCAGGCCCCTCCGCACGGCAGCAGGCCCCTCCGCACGGCAGCAGGCCCCTCCCCCCTCCCCCCCCCCCGCTCTCCGAACACCAAGCGGGGATCGGGGGCAGGTGATTAGGGGGAGATCATGCGCAGGAGGCGCGCACGGGGGAAGCTGGGTTGGCGCTTCCCCCTCCGTCCCACGTGGGTTGCGCGCGGGGCTTGCTTTGGGCTTCCCCCTCCGTCCCACGTGGGTTGCGCGCGGGGCTTGCTTTGGGCTTCCCCCTCCATCCCACGTAGGGAGCGGAGGGGGGAGGGAGCGGAGGGGGCTAGATTGCACGCGGCGCTTGTTTTGGGCTTCCCCCTCCGTCCCACGTGGGGAGCGGGGGGGGGTGAGGGTGCGGGGGATTCTGGGTTGCTGGGGGGGGGGCAGGCAGCGGGCCCACAGGCAGCACAGAGGGCCCACAGGCAGCACAGAGGGCAGGACACCCTGCTTGCCCTGTGCATGCGCGCTGGGACCAAGGAAATCGCCGCCATTTATTTTTTAACTTTTTTTTAAAATGTAATGAACAGGCACCCGGCTGGGCTCCCCCTGACTCACGGGAGGAGATCAGGAGGGGGAGGAGATTCGGGGGAAGGAGCTCTTCCCCGCGTTAACCCAATCAGGGAGGGAGATTATTTATTTATTAAAAAAAAAAAAAAGGCAGGAGCAGGGGAATTCATAGAGCTGCAGCACGGCTCGCCAGCGGCCTAAATCCACTCGCAACGGGCGAATGGTTATCATTATTTGTCGAGCACTGTATATGTATATACAGGCAGTCCTCGTTTTACAACGCTTCGCTTTACAACGAATGGCTTATCCAACGCTATGCAATGCATACCTATATTCATTTTTACAACGCCAAAATGGCTTATCCAACGCTCTTACGACGCTTTGCAACATTGTGTATGTGTGTATATATATACTGCTGCGGCCGAGTTTATTCGAGCATTTGCCCGTTCTCGGCCGCAGCAGTAACCTGGCGCGCGCCGGAGGGTGCCGGGCGCGCGACGAAGCCTCGGAGGAGAGGCCCGCCGATCGGGGCTTCCCCCTCTCCTCACCGGGTCCGCCGGGTCCCCCGGAATGTCCCGCCGCCGTCCTCACATCCGCGCGACACCAGGGCTCCCTCGGGGAGCCCTGGGCACGCGTACAGGCGGCACAGGCACCCGATGACGCGTGACCGCGCATCGGTGATGCGCGGCACGCTGAGGGAGTGCGGCTCGCAAGCCGGGACATATCCCGGCTTGCGGAATGAGCCGTACTCAAATAAAGTGTGCCGCCTGTGTACACATTCACATAAACAACATTGCAAAGCGTCGTAAGAGCGTATATATATATATATATAATATTATACTATATAATATTATATTATACTTATTATATATTATTTATTATGTTATATTATATGTATATAATACAGTATATACACTATATAATTTATGTGTGTGCTGCATATCTTATTGTCTGCATAAAATATTTGGTGTATTTTAGTGTTAAAAATGCCTTCAGGAACGGAACCTTTCATTTAAACAGTGTTCCTATGGGAAAACGTGTTTCGCTTTACAACGTTTCGCTTTACAACGCCATTTTGAGTAACGCATTGTGTTGATTAACCGAGGATTGCCTGTATATATATATATATATATATATATATATATATATATTTATATGTATATATACATGTATAATATAATATTTATATCTACTTCAAATAGGCATGGATGAAATCCTGAGGGTCATCTATCCAGGACCTATTCATGTCTATTTGTTTCTTAAACAAGAATCAACCATCCATCACATTAGACTTTGAAATTTCTGTTTATCTTCACCTCTTTACTATACAAAATAGAGGGTTTTCTTCTAGCCTTACAGGTGACATTCTCTGGGGGTTCTTGACATAGAGGTGCCACTTGATGTAGTTTGCAGGGTTTCCACCATTATTATAGATGCACCATTATTTTTGCTGGTTTATGGATTTTTCAACCAATTTGTTTAGGTTTCTTTAGTTATCTATATTTATTCAATGAATGTGTTATATATATTTTTCTATATGCATTGATCAATTATTTCCGTACTGATATATAGATTTGGAGAATTGTAGTTATTTATTTATTTATACCTATTGATTTTCTATATACTCTTTTTTCTTATGTTCTATAGTTTATATTTTTTCTTTTTCTCCTTTTCTTTTTATAGATTAGTTTCTTTTATAAATTGAATTCAAAATGTTCCCTCCATTATGCTTTTCTAATTACATTTGTTATTTCTATAATAAATTTCATATTGATTGTTTTATATATATATATATATATATTTATATATACATATATAGCAACTGTAAATATTACTGTATGTTCATTTGCATGTCTTAGACAGGTCTGCAACCCTGTCTTTCCCCATTATCGCCCAGCATACAGCGCTTCCACTGCAGCAAGGGATTCTGGGAAATGACATGCAAATGAGCACTCAGTGCCACCTTTTGTCTCAAGCTCATATTACACAAGCAAATCCTCAAGCCAATGCATGCTGTTATAAACACAGCTTTTAGACAGAGGCTGGGATGAGATGCAAAGCCATTAAACCCACTCACAGACATGTTTCAACCTTGATGGGTATCATCAGTGTGAGGTTGGTTGTAATGGCTAAGCTGGTTTGAGACTAGACTAGGTATTCGCCACAATTATTAAGGTTATGGTGGGTAAAAAAAACCCCTCCACAGTAAAGCATAAAACAACTGTAAATATTTATGTATGTTCATTTGCATGTCTTAGACAGGTCTGCAACCCCGCCTTTCACATTATCACCCAGCACACAGCGCTTCCTCTGCAGCAAGGGATTCTGGGAAATGACATGCAAATGAGCACACAGTGCCACCTTTTGCTTCAAAACCATATATATCGGGATTCTATCACTGACATACACAAACACACATATATACATATATACCAAATTTAATATAGACATGCATACACATTTATGCCTAGGCTTTAGTTTAAATACCAACTTAAACATACAGTACCACCTTTTTGGTTATATCATAGTATTCCTTGGGTTCACTGTAACACACTTTTTCAGCATTAGATTGCAACATAGTAATTATTGTAACATATTGTAACATATTTGTATTGATACATTTTTCACATTAACTTCTATGGGTAGATATTATTGGGAAGCGTTTTAATACACATATACTTTAGCTGATATTTGTACCACTAAACTTATATTGTTCTTGTTTTTAATTTCCATGGTGACTACACATTACCTTCATGATGTGTGGTTTAATGGGTTAATTTTAACACTTTCACATTTTTGGTCAGGATTGCGCCAGTCCTGCTGCTGTGTAATACAAGGGCTTTTTCCTATACTACCCAGCTTTTCATTGCATTGATTTTTCTGATTACATTCAGCAGTGGACTAGGTGTAACATGGCTATTTAAATCTTTCAAGGCTGTTTGGGCCCATACTCTTTGACAAAGCACTGGAGCAGTTGCGAAATGCATTAGAGTGTTTCTCTTCTTCTGTTCATGTGCCATTAAAGTTTTTTGGCAAGTAGCAGTGCCAGTCCAGATCTGTGTTTTCGTGCTGTTCACCGCCAATACGTACATCTCCCTATGTATCAACCAAAAATATATTTGCCACAACACAGGTGTTTCATAATATAGGTTAATAAAATATATTATTTTCACAGTATGGGCATTACAGTATATATAATACTAGCTATACATAAGAAATATACTCGTCATCCTGTTATAATTAAAATGATATCAATCAGGTATTCAACATGATGCAATGCATCAATCTTCATGTCAAACAACAAACTATGGGTCCTATATTAGTAGCTTCGATAAGTAACTCATCCAGCATTTTGGACACTGCTCGAATGAGTTGGCAAGTGTAAAGTAGTTATTCAAAAAGTTTTGATAACTTGCCAAACTCACTCGAAAGTGCATCTCTCCGAACGGTAGTGTTCCTGACAGACAAACCGTGCGGGATCGCAAAAAATGCTCAAACTTTGACTTTTTTTTTTTATAGTTATCATGCTATTCACCTACAGTAGCTTCGCTAAGCACATTGCAGCTGCAATTCCCAAGCAACTCGCAGCTTCTCATCTCACAACCTCAAGAGTGGCGAGATGGGATCCGCAATGTGACTAACTGCTAAGGTAATACAGGGGGTAAAGGTTTATTGGGGGGTAAAGGGGGTGGGTGAAGGTGGTATTTGGCCCGTGGTGGGTTGTTATGCCTACAGGGAGGGTTGTGGGTGGAGGTAACCCCTTTATTACCTCAGAGGTTACAACCGCTATGGTAATGAAGGAGTTAAACCCTCCCGCTACCCACCCGGTAGACATAAATACCCAGCATGGGCCAAATACTACCTTCACCCACCCCCTCTACCCCCAATAATTATTAAAACACAATAAAAACACGAATACTAGCCAATAGACCCATTGATTGCCAGTGTGGTTACCTATGCCCTCAATGGAAGCATAGATAACCCCAATGGCAATGAATGTGCAATATACTACCCACCCCCTCTATCCCTAACAACCCCACCCCTAACACATACAGTACAGTAATGGGCAAAATCCCTATTATCCAGATCTGGATACAGCTCATTTGCACATTCAAAATAAAACATTATCCAGCCAGCATAAAGTAAATTACTTACCCCTGCCAGGTTGAATGCAGTCCTTATCCTCATTACTATCCTCCTCATCCTCCTCATCCTCCTCATCCTCTTCATCCTCTATGGGCAGCAACATTAAAATAAAAAAATGAACTACTGGCCACCACCCCTTAATTACCGTAGCGGTTAGTAACTGCTATAGTAATTAAGGGGTTAACTGCCCCCTTTCCCTGGTACTCATCCAGGAGGCCTAACCACCTTCACTTGGGCAATAAATCCATTGATTATTACTGTGGTAAACCATGTCCACAACATGGGCATGGATTGCCACAATAACAATGAAAGGGCAACCTAAAAAAAAAGAACCACAAAATAAAACAGATGATATTTAAATAAAAACAAGCATTGGACAATAAAGCCATTGATTGTGACTATGGTAAACCATACCCACCATATGGGCATGGATTGCCACAATGACAATGAATGGGCAAGCTAAAATAAAAACATAACAAAAAATAAAATCAATAACAATAAAATAAAAACAATTATTTGCCCAAAAATGCTTTGACTGTCACTGTTCTTCTCCATACCCAGAAAGGGGCATAGATAAGCACATTGTCAGTCAATGGACAACCTTAAAAAAATATGCATATAAATGAAAGCCAATCAATGTGTTTCTTACCTTTGCCGAGATTTACCCTCCGAATCCTACTCCGGTACGAACTCTTGACCCTTGACGCAATCCTCAACAGAAGAAAACACACAAAAACACCTTGCTCACCATACATAGGATTCACTGGTGCAAAGGGAAAACAATGATGTAGAACACAACAAAGTGGCCACAATGAGTCACTAAAAGTCCCTTAAGGTTGCACTCAGGTAATGATGTAATCTATTGTATACATAAAGTAGCAGTTAAATAGCTGATACCACAAGATCCAAATTTGACACAGACCAATTAATAGGTCCCACAAAGCCAAATGTAACAGGACAAACAATTATGTGAATTTTAATACAAAATAAAACCCGACGAAAATCATAAAATGAAAACTATAGTAAATAAATAAAAAGTCTCCTTAAAGGCGAAACGGAGACATAGTGGAGATGAGTGCTGGTATAGTACTGAACACGCAGCCTCAAAGAAGCTGCAGTGATGTATCCACCAGAATATAGTTACTCAGCTAGATGCCTCACTATAATAACGTGCAGTAAAATACCGGTTAGATTATAATTAATCTAATCCCGCTAAAGATAGGAAATGACAAAACAGATGTTGGTGATAAACAGTACTATGTCACAATTAGATACTAGTCAAGCTTCTAATAGTCAGGCAAGGTGTGGTATAGTATATGCCCAGGTTTGGTGTAGATCAGGACTTAGTGTATATATAGTGTGTACACAGTAAGTAATCAAGGCTGTAATCTGACACATCCCTTGGGTTACAGTGAGCAGGACGTATACAACCTGACCGCCGAGTGGATAAAGGCAGCAGTGTTTAGAGTGCCTGGTAACAAAAAAAAAAAAAAAAAACACCAAATAGCAGGAATAGCTGTGTGTGCACGCTCCGTCTCGCCCACTGTGACCGTCAGTGTAGTGACGTCACTATGCCCGATGACCGTTTCACATGGCTCACGCGCTTCTTCACAGGGGGAGGAGTCAAATACAGATGGGATTTGGGATCTAAATACCCTGAGGGCAATTTTAACTGGTCTTTCAGCAACCAATAGTTGCATGGGTGTGTGTGAAGGGGAGGAGCATGCTTCCCTACTCACTAGGTAGTAAATAGCTGAATGCTGTTGCGTTAGCAAAGAAAAACAGCACCAACACTGCAAATATACATATGTAGGGTGGAAGAACCGGCAAATGGTTTGAGACATGTCAGCAGTTACAGGAGGATAGTATTGTAGATTAGGTCTGCGTCAAATTTGGATCTTGTGGTATCAGCTATTTAACTGCTACTTTATGTATACAATATATTACATCATTACTTGAGTGCAACATTAAGGGACTTTTAGTGACCCCTTGTGGCCACTTTGTTGTGTTCTACGCAATCCTCAACAGCCTCATGCAAAAAAGTCCATGGTCCTCTGTTGATTTAAGAGTTGTCTCCGGTAAATTCTTGAGTTCTTCCTTCTTATCTTCTACTTTTATTCTTTCTTTTCTTCTTTATATTGAAAAACACGTGTGTGGTGCTCTCAAGACAATACTTAAGCCAGATAAGTATATAACAGGAAAACAACCCTTGAATGAATATATATATATATATATATATATATAGTGTCTCTAGGAATGTAGCCCGGTAATGACAATCCCACAGACCATGTAGTAAGGAAATGTCAATGACACCAGCAGGTGACCGGTAGAAGAAACATCCTATGACTATACTATATTGTAATAAGGGCAATATGGAACGAACTCACTTGGGAATCTTCATCCACCATTAGCAGCAAGTCCAGTTGGGTTCCAATGTCCAGGGTTGAATGTGCATCCGTAGACAGTACTCAGAATGTAGAACAGGGAAGAAAAACGAAGCACCAAGTCCAGCTGTAGAATAGCAATAACACCAACAGGGATACGTACCAAAAAATAAGCTATTTAATAGGATCCAGGCAAAGTAACAAACACACCTACGCGTTTCGGACCTCTACAGTCCTTTATCAAGGTGAATACAACCATAAGTTATGGAGCGCCATTTATACTCACTTAACAAGCATGTACTGCACCGACACACTTTATTCGAGCAAATACCCGGTATGTACCTGGCAGATACCTGGAATGCGCCGCTCCTCACCTCTGACAAGCCCCGTTGCATTTGCCTTCCCAGCCTGGGTTCATGCCTGGCTGACGGGCGGCTGATCTGTTAAATGATAATGATTAGGATTTAATAGGCTGCAATGCTTCGCGTGTCTACCAGATGGCATAAATTCATGAATTGTAATGCAGTATATATACATGTACTGTGCAGTATTGCAGCCAGCGGGAATAAAATGCTTCAATCCCTGCCGGAAAATAACTCAATGCACTCGGGCAGAAAACAGTCACAAACCTCAATACACCCGGGTATACCCGAATTCGTGGGACTAGCCGAGCTCGAATAAAGTGTGTCGCCAGTGTAGCCCAATCGCGGAGCATATCCGCATACGTCACGCGGGTCGTGTAGATGACCTCTGACCCGTGACGTATGGTCGCGTGGTTACGCTGCATAATGCGTGCCCCGGTAGTCGCGCCATGCGCAAAGGAGGTGGGAGAATCACTGCATGCGCATGAGCACATGCACCCGATGCTAGTGCCTCCCACTTCTTGAAAAAATAGCGCATGACGTCACTCCGTCACAGACATGTGACCAAAAAGGTCAAATGCTAAGCGTAGCTAGGCAACCGAGCCCAATGCGTCCTGGAGTATATTATACAAAACAAACACATCTTTATTAACATAAACAAAAAATATATAAAAACACTCCTAATGAGGAAAAGCATATTAATGATAAAACCAATTAAGAAATGAATTAAAAACAATTAGAAGTGACCTATGATAACAGTATTTCAAGATCCTCACAGTTGGTTGTATGATATTGTAAGGGCAAAGTGGAGACATCTTATAATAACAAATTGGTATAAATATACATAAAGTGTAAGCTCCACGGCCCAGAGAGATGATGGAAACAGAGACCTTCTTTATAATGTCTATATAATGAATATACTTTATATACATGTCTACAGTCTGACAATCTAATATATATTAAGCATATAGCCTACTTAATCACACACAGAAAATGGTGTCTGCGCAAAGCTAGGTATCAAACAGAAGAGTACCAATATCCCAATCTGAGTTTAAACCATAAGGGATACGTGTTTGTAAAGTAAATATCCAATATAGTTCTCTTCTGTTTAAGATACCTAGTCTATTGCCACCTCTGATCGGATTCGATATATGTTCAATGCCCTGAACACACAAATTATTTGAATCACCCATGTTACAGTGACTGAAATGTTGAGATACGGGATGACTCAAATCTTTTTTGATAATTAGTCTCAGGTGTTCGAGTATACGGACTTTCAAGTGTCTTAGAGTCCTACCAATGTACTGTTTCCCGCAACCGCAACTTAACAAGTATACCACAACATTGGTATCACAATTAATAAATGAGTTCACATAATATTTTTTACCAGTTTTAAAAGAAACAAAATCTTTTTTGAAATCCATATGTTTGCAAATTTTGCATTTTGAACATGCATAGTTACCCTTAGGTAATTTCTTGATAACTGATTTGTCTGAAGTGAACAAACTGCCAGATACAAAGTTCGCAATGGTTTTGGCTTTGCTGAATACTATCTTAGGACCCTCGTCGTATATAGATTTTAATAAAGGATCTGCTGCTAACACTCCCCAATGTTTGTGAATGGATTCTCTAATGTTTTTAGATTGATTGTTATGTTGAGTAACAAAATATGGAGATTGGAAAGATTTTTTGTCTTTCTTACTTTGCACTCTTTTAAGCAAAACAGATCTATCCAAATTTCTCACCTCCCTGAGTGTCTTTTTGAGATCGTCTTTTGGATAACCTCTAGCTTCAAAACGCTCCATCAGCTCCTCGGATTGTTTTACAAAGTCCTCATCATTTGTACAAATTCTTCTTAATCTAATGAGTTGGCTTTTAGGTATTCCTTTTAACAAGGATTTGGGGTGGCAGCTGTCAGCTCGCAAAAATGTGTTGCGTGAATTTTCTTTGCGATACACCGTAGTGATAATTTCTTTGTGCATATTAACTGAAAGAAATAAATCTAAAAAGTGAATATGGTGAGCATTGTGAATAGAGGTGAATTTCAAATTAAATTCATTATTATTTAAATATTCTGTGAACAAAGAAAGAGAATGTGCATCCCCGTGCCAAATAAAAATAAGGTCGTCAATATAACGCCTGTAAAAAGTGATAAAGTGTCTATAGGGATTTTTTTCTCCAAACACGTGGACCGACTCCCACCATCCTAGGAATAAATTCGCATAGGATGGAGCAAAGCTGGTACCCATAGCGGTACCACGTGTTTGGAGATAAAAATCCCCATCGAACATAAAGTAATTATGTGTTAACAAAAATTGAATTGCATTAAGAATAAATGTGCTCTGTGCAGGTGAAAGTTCTGATTTTTGTAAATAAAATCTGACAGCTGCCAGCCCATGCTCATGTATTATCACTGTGTACAATGATGTGATGTCAAGACTGAGCCAAATAAAATTTGTTTCCCATGTGATGGAGTCAAGTTGAATCATGAGATCACCGCTGTCCTTGATATATGATGGCAGTGTTTGCACTATGGCCTGCAGGAAGTGATCAACATATTTGGATACACCATCTCCCAAAGATCCAATGCTAGCGACTATTGGCCTCCCAGGTGGGGAGACCAATATCTTGTGGATCTTTGGGAGATGGTGAAAAATGGGAATGATAGGATAAGGGCAAAACAAGTATTCAAGCTCTTTGTCATCAAGTGCGCCTAGAATGGCTCCCTCGTCTAAGAGGTTTCTCAGTTCTTTAATGAATGTTGCTGTGGGGTCTCCTCTGAGTGAAATGTAAGATGAACTATCATTAAGTTGTCGAAGTGCTTCAGTTTTGTAATCTAATTTGTTCAGCACAACGATAGCGCCCCCTTTGTCGGCCCCCTTGATGACAAGAGAGTTGTTGGCTTTTAATGCATTAATGGCCGATCTTTCGCCATGAGTGAGGTTGTCTGCTCTGTATTGTAATGGTTTAATTGAAAATGTGTAGCCCTTTGCTAACAGAGATAGATCTCGTTCAATGAGTTGCTCAAACGCAGTTAGGCAGGGCCCTTTCATGTGTGACGGATAGAACACCGATTTTTTCCTCAAACCTGAGGATCGTCTACCTAGAAAAGAGGAAGGTATATCATTTGTATCTCTATTTTCATCAACAAGATCTTTCATGTCTTGTACACAACACATCTCTTGAAAATTAAGGGACCCCTCTCCCTTCTGACTATCGCAACTTAATGTATCATCATAGACAGTGTGCTCAATTGCATCATATGTATCAGTCTCTTTTTGATGGTAAAACCTTTTCAATGTAAGTTTGCGTATATACTTGTAGAGGTCAATAACAGTCTCAAACAATTTAAAGTCACTACATGGGGCGAACTTCAAACCCTTATCCAGGACAGATAATTCATCCACACTAAGTATGTGGTCTGAAAGGTTGATAATTCCTGTGTTTTCAATTAGCAGTTCTTTTTCCTCTTTTGGGGATTTTTTGGAGTTCCTTTTCTTTCCACTCCTTGTGTGTCTGTAGTGACCCTGTTTTTTGACCCAAAGATGGTCCTGGATTCATATTCAGCCTCCCTCAGATGACTTGATGATTCACCCCCTCTTCGTTCGCTATGTCTATCAACCCCATAGTTTTGGCCACCATTATCTCTCTCATTAGATATCAGGGTTCTAGGTAAGGTCTCATAATCTGAACCCTCTGATTCTCCACTAGCTGAGTGTGAGAAGGAGATGTTCTTTTTTAATATAGACTTTTTTTGTTGTGGATCCTTGGGTTTATTTGATTTGTGGGGCGTTGAGGAGTTAAAGTTCCTTTTGAAATTAGGGATTCTCTGCCAAACATAGATCTGGTTACGGGCATAATCCTGCTTATCCCTCTCAAATTTTAATTGCTTCTTAGCCATAAGCTCTTTTTCCATGCTCTTGGTATTATTGGATAGAACAAGATCTAGATTATCAAATCCATCCATGTCCTTATACTGATGTAAAATTTTTTGGAGAGAAACAATCTCTTCCTCTAACGAGGATTTCTCCTTAAGCTTGGCTTTAATGATGAGGTCAATCAGGGTAAATGAGCAGATGTTTAATGCTTCCTTCCATTTGGTCTCAAACTCTTGGTTGACGAACCCAAACGTAGGTGACTTTTTTATACGCAAACCTCTTGGAATTCTCTGCGTAGTGACATAATTTTGCAAAGATATAATGTCTTCTTTATAGAAACATTGCTCTGAAATATTCTTGGGCTCAAATGAGATGTTATAGGCCTTATATAAGGCCTTTGATGTCACATTTGTGGTCAAATGGTACACACCCATTTCGATTGGTTGGAGTACTATGTGACAGCTTCCATTTTTTTAAGAATGTGATGTCATCAAAAAGGAAGGAAGCCTGTCAATCAGGTAGTATATGCTTCCATCCCTTTAAGATGATGTCACTTCAGCAAAAAAAAATGGAAACCATCACATGGTATACCCACTAATCGGATTGGTAGATATAGCATGTGATGCCTTTCCTTTTGATGTCATCAAAAAGGGAGGGAAGATAGGCAATCAGGTAGCATTCCTCCCTCCCTTTTTGATGACGTTACAATACTCCAAAAAACGAAAGGCATCACATGGTATATCTACCAATCCGATTGGTGGGTAGGCTATGTGACGGCTTCCATTTTTTTCCAGAAGTTATGTCATCTTAAAGGGAGAGAAGCATATTGGATGGCTTCCCTCTCTTTTAGATGACATCATATCCTTAAGAAAATGGAAGCTGTCACATGGTATACCAACCAATAGAATTGGGGGTGTATCATTTGACACTCGAATGTGACATCACAGGCCTTATATAAGTTCTGTACCATCTCATTTGTGCCCAAGAAGCTGTTGAGGCAACATGTCAGGACACCTTTGGATTATAAAGAAGAGAAGAAGAAAAGTAAAAAGAAAAGAAAGGAACAACCTTCCCGGTATGCCTAACCACACACTTGTGCAGCTACCCCCTTCACCCACCCTCTTTACCAAAAACCAGGTACTCTGGCTTTACCCCTGCATTACCTTAGTGGCTAGCTGCTAAGGTAATCAAGCAGTTTTTATTTTATTTTAATGAGTATTGAAGCAGAGGGTCTCCAGAGTTGAATAACATTCATTTCAGCCTCAGGGTCCACCTACTTCCCAAGTTACAGGCCCCAGTACAGTGCCAGTATCTCCCTGCATTGTTTAAAGGTCCCGTGTCACATGACTGGGAGATTTAAATGCATAGGAGACACCGGCACCCCATACCGGGGACTGTAGCTCGGGAAGCAGGGTTTCCCCCGAAGCTGAAATGAATGTGGTTCAGCTCCGGAGACCCGCTGCTTCAATACTATATTATTAAAATTAACATTAAAACAGTGATATCACCTGTAAGAGCTGTGCAGGAAGATGCTGCTCTCTCTGTGCAGCTCTTACAGACTGCCGGCAGATCGCAGCGGTAGAACTTATGAAAGGCTGAGATAAGGACACTGCAATCCAGAGCGGTATTGAAATTTTCCTTCCTCATGGTTTCTGACTTGTGATACATCTTTCTAAATACCGTGATAACACAAATGTCAGACCGTGAGGTTGGGTCATGTAAACGATATGCCAGTGATTTTATCGAAGCTACTAGAATAGGCCCCTATCATGTCTATGAATTCACAAAATGACCTTCATTTTGTATATCTGATGTATATATTATGAACGTTTATACTACATTTTAGCTATGAAGTTTCGGTGCACAATTTTTTTTTTAATATGGTCTTAGTACTTATGCCCCAATGTGTTTGCAAACATTGTAATGGACATAGTCCATGCACATTTAATTTCAATATAACTACATTTTATTTATACTTTTTTCAGATTCTATGTCTTCTTTCCTATGCTTTTTTTTTCTCTCCACCACATACCAGGCATTGTTTGATCTGTTGGCAGCACTGTTATTTTGTATAAATGGGAGATGTTTCTTTCATATGCAAAATTCTGCTTCCTATTGCTCATAAGGGATTTCAAAAGCAGGAATGGTTTTAAACATTAATGAGGGGAAAATATGGTCACTGACAAAGCTGTCCCAGTGTTGTGCAGTGCTAGACAGATTTATACCACACCAAAACACTTTTGAATGGCATAAAATACTACTTGTACAACTCTATTTTGTTTAATGGGTACATAAGGCATTGTATTTATCATTACGTTCTATAAAGCTTTATTAATAGACTGGGTAAACACATAGAACATCTCTGTAACTTAATGATGTCTCATATGCATGTTCTTGAGGTGGCTGCAAAATGCATTTGGATGTGCTAGAAACAATGCATTCTTGGAGTGAGCAATGCATGGGGTATAGGCAATAAACTATGGGAGTGAGCATCCACGTTTTAGTTGTCACTAAATTCAAATTTAGAAGTGTAGTTTTAAGCCAACACTTCTTTGAAGAGTTCAGTAATTTGACCACACTGAGGTTTGGCCATTGTAGGATAATTTTCTACCTGTGTGTACAGTATGTAGATGGAGCTATCTGTATCATTTTAGAACTATTCTGAGGGCATCATAGGCGATGTCAGAATTAGGAAGATATTCCACATGAAAACTTTTGTATGACTACACCATACTTTTTATCATCACTTTTTAATGGAAGCAATAATGTCTGCTACATCGGTAGGTGGACCAGCAGAAGATTATCCTTTGCCCTCTTAGTGGTCATTACCAAGTGGGCATCTGATGATCTCAATTGGTAAGCTTCCTGTTTCTGTTCCCGAGAATCGGGTTGCAATCATTGGTCTTGGTCTGATCACAGGGGAAGTGGGTTGAGGTGACTGTATAAGATCTACTCATGGACTTGTCCTTCTGATCCCTTAGCTGATGGGCAAAAGAGCAAGAACCTTTCGAAGTATAATTTTGGTTTATTTAAAGACAGAATGCACCGTTTTTTGTTGTTGCAGTAATATGCCTTACGTTATTCTAGTTCATATTTTAGCCCGTTCCTCAAGTTTAATGTGGGACCTTTGGTTTCATCAGTGACCAATGATGGCAAATCTGGAAGAATATTTGTTATTTTTTGTATCAATGGGTAACGGGTGAAGTCTATACGAGAGAAGATTCATGGGATGCCAGTAACAGTGAACTGCATTTCAATACTCTGTAGTTTAGGATTATTAATGTATATGCCTAACAGACAAGATAAAGTAGGCAGACTTACTTAACACATTAAAATGTATATAGTAACTTCAAGGATACTTCTGTTAGTGAGGAATTGGGACAAGTGGAACTGGAAGTTGGATGGATCCTCAAGGTTGCTCACGAGTATCATAAAAGATAATGTATGATGTATTTTGTGATAACAATAAACATGTTATACCTGTTTCAAACCTTATGGGTAAGTGCCATCCCATATAGATTTTTGTTTTTATCTGCTGGAATACAGACTGCAAAATGAGACCTTGAGAATGAATGAAACTCTGTCAGTTCAGGACAAATATGTTCTCACAGCTCAAATTATTATGAAAAAGTTTACTTCAATTCACATGAATGTGCTCATTTTGATATAACCCTGGACAAATCGCTGGATAAATCACTGTACAGCATGAAACGCGTAGGAGAGTCTTTTTTGTTCTATGAAGATGAATCATTGGAATAAAGTTTATTTTATACTTTTTCCATATACACTGGTCTCTTGTAGCGATCTTTTTCATAGCTGCGCTGTGGTGTTTTCACTATTTTTACTCTATCACTTTGATATACTGTATGCACTTAACGACATTTTATGGTTTGTATGTGATAAATAGGAAACAGACGTATCCAAGGTGATTTAATTAGCTGCCGAGTAACAGTGGAACATACACAACATGCTAGCAAGAGAATTGGCTGTTATTTTTAAATCAGCTGTGCATGAGAAGGGGGTGGGGGAGGGGGCTATTGTGCCTCACGAGCATGCAAGCAGATGCAATAATGTTACCTACACCTGTATCTAAAATATACATGTATGGGGCTTCAGGAATAGCTGAGAGATAAGAACACAGATCTTAAGGCAAATCCCTTTGGGCCATATTTACTAAAAAGGTGTTATTTACTAAGACACCAAACATGCTGGAAGATATATTAAGGCTTGTTCAAGTGAATTGGTCATAAAGGGCCATATTTACTAAATGGTATTACTCCCTAAGTCAGCATCCCTGTTGGAAGACACCTTACAACCAATTCACGTAAAAGCACCATGAAGGGAAATCTTTATTAAGCTGTGCAGAAGGTGTCTTAAGAGTAGCACTACTTAGTAAATATCTCCATGTGATGACACAGAAGTTTGCAAGCTTGTGTGCTGTAGCAACCACCTTGAGAAAGCGCCCTGTGTAGCGTGAAACGCGTTGGTAGGGCAATGCCTTGCTATTTTTTCTATCTTGACCATTAAATAATCATTTTATGGAAAACGCATTTCCTTCTAATTATCTTTTTTTGGATATCCCTCGTTGTGCTCTGTTACTTCCTTCTCATTTTTGTATCCTGTGTGCTGTAGCATGCTGCTGTAAACTGTGTTGTAGCATGCTGCTGTTAACTGCCATTATTATATATATATATATATGAAATAAACAAAAGAAAAAAGAAAAGTGTCTCACTAAAATCACTCAAGCAACAATAATAATGAATAAATGTTTATTTAGGGATATGGAAAACACTAAACAAATATAAATATAAAACAATCCCCAGAGGGTCTCTACAGCTGTGAAAATATCAGGGTAATACTAAGATCCTAAGTAAATATAGAAAAAACAGGATCTTACTACTCAGGTGAAAAAAGAGAAATAAACTCCTGAGATATATAAAGACCGGCCGGTCAAAATAATATTATTACAGCACCTGTGTGCTGTGAACTATTAACTGCTGCTAGTAATAGTTGCCAAAAACAGTACCACCTAGGTCACCAAAGAAACAAATAAATGACAAAAATTCACCACATAAAATAAAGGAATCATTATATATACTTGCAGAAAATAATGAGTATAATGTCCTTGTATGGAGTCCTAGGATTGTAAGAAAGGCAAGAAATGTTGTGTCATTATTGCAGCAAGAGTTCACAGCCGATGAAAGGGATCCAAGGGGAGTACACACAAAGACAAGCCCGACGCGGCGTTTCGCACCCTTTGCTTCTTCAAGGGGCTTAATAAAATGACGTCCAGTTAGTGTTTAAATACACAAAATCAATTCGCCTTGTCCAATGAGAATGTGAACAGAGAACATAAACAGCTGAATCATAAGAAGCAACATGACACTAAATGCTAGTGAGATGTTCTATCCAGCATGAGATGTAACAAAAGTTCCTATTGGTTTGTCAATGAGCACTGCTCCAATCAAAACCGCCCACAGATAGCACTGTGCTTGAAGTCTCACGAGGGCACCGGTAGTAGCAATGAATAAGTTAGGCTAAGGCCCCACTCCCAGAGTCAGCGCGCCCGCACTGCAGACAGGCGGGGTGCTGACATACACAGACCGCGATATGCGGTCTGTAGGGAGCGGGAGCCGGAGCGGGAGGTGGGCAGGAGTGGGAGGCTTGAGCGGGAGGGGGGGCATGGCTTGAGCGGAGGGACCCCCTACTCTCCCCCCCCCTCCCTCCACAGCTCGGGCTGCTGATTGAAGGTAAGTAAAGCAACACACACACACACACACACAGACAGAGGCAGGCACTCACGCACTCAGGCACACACAAACACACACACAGACAGGCACGCACGCACTCAGACACACACACAGACAGGCACTCACGCTGCTTTCACTCCACACTCCTCCCCACTCCCCGAAGCCTCTCCTCCTCACGAAGCTTCCCCTCCCCATTGGCTCACAGCCACACCACGTGACGCGTCAACGCTAGGGATCACCATTCTCTTGTATCCCATAGCGGCTGACGCGCCACAGCGTGTAGTAAGCTGTGCAGCCATGGGGGACCGGCTCCGCAGGATTCCCCTGCTGGTGGGGAACTCGCGTGTGGCCGCCCGCACCACCGAGCGCAGCGGGACCGAGGCCTAATGAGCTGCTGAAGACTACAGCGTGTCATCATGATAAGACGTGCAGCTGCAACGAAGTAGACACCTCCCATTGTGTCATCCAGGGGAGGATCCATTTGTAAAAGGTAAACATAGCCCCACATGATCCATGCCGGTACAAACAAAATCAGGTTCGCCGTATCCAAACAGTCCCTCTGAACTTAGATACAGCCGCATTGAAGCTGTGTCAGCCCAGACAACAACACGCAGCCCATGGTGCACACATCACATAGATATAGCATCAACCTGAGCAGGACAGTGGAACAGACAGTTACATTACTGCCAGAAAAGAAAGTAATCTTTAATGAAGATTATCACTTCTTAGGAACTTGTCAAACTAGAGGAATTAAATCAGAAAACGGATAGGGAAAGATACAAATCAGTAAAAATGAAAATAATGATAAATGCCACAAATTATATATAATATATATTGTTGCTGTTTTTTTTTTTTTTTTTATGTAACTGTATTAAACAAACAAGAACATTCCTCAGTCACAGGTCCCAACATACACCATTATTTAAGTACTAACAGAAAACTGCAGTGATACAAATTCCAGTACTGGTTATGCAAATGTTTAACTGGGGGTTATCATTAAATGGGCAAGAAAAGCTCTTCCTGATACCCTCCCTATTTTTCTTTTTATGTTTCTGATTCACAAACATTTCAATTTAACAGAACAAGAAAACCTGAAACGAGGGACATCTTTTATTTTGATTGCCTGGGGGGCCAGAGATTTTTGTACATAATCATGATGGCACAACTAACAAGTCTGGAAATGGTTTTCCAAGAAGAAAGGAAAATGTAATTGGCCAAGTATAAAAGGGATTTATCAACGTTGGGCTCCAGTGTAAACATCACAGTTTTTTTTTAAAAACTTGTATTTTATTGTTTTCAAAATTTAAAAGGGAGGGGGAGAGGGGTACAGAAAATGAAAAGGGTGGATAGGGAGGGTTAGGAGGAATCATCCACAATGGTCTCCACGCAGGGATCTTACAAGTAAAGGTATACATATATTTATATAAAAGTATAAAAGACATCCTATATGTTAGAAATGCAAACAGTTTGGCTTGAAATCGTATCTGAGTTCACGGTCTTAAGTCAGATTTGGATTTTGCCATATATAAGTCGCCAAAGAGTCCCAGGTTGTCAGGAAGCTATTAAATCTATCATAGACTAGACTGGTTTGTCTTTCCATAGTCATAACATGGTTCATTTTGTTAATTACTGTTGTGATTGGTGGGGATTCGTTCTGTTTCCAGTGTTTCGCTATCATTGCTTTAGCTGCAGAGAGAATTTGTATTATCAAGTAGTCTGCATTCCTTTCGAGACCTTCTGTAGGTTTTAATAAAAGTACAGTTTCCATATCCCATTTCAAATCTAAACCTAGTAACCCCTTTATTAGTCTTCAAATTCTTTCCCAGTATAGGATAATCTTGGGACATGACCACCAGATATGTTTAAACGTGCCCACTTGTCCGCAATTACGCCAGCACATGGGGGAAGTTGATGGGAAGAAAGAATGGAGGCGCACAGGCGTGTAATACCATATGTGAAGGATTTTCAAATTTGTTTCTCTAACCGCTGAGCATCTGGAAGCTCTAGCTCTTCTTTCATAGGTTTCTTCCCAGTCCTCCTCTTCCATGGTATTTCCTATATCTTTTTCCCAATCTGATATATTTTTGCTTGTTTGCCCTCTATGTTGCTGTATCAGTGCCTGGTAAAACTGGGCGATTTTCCCTTTATGGTATATGCCTGATTGATACAACCTCTCGAAAGTGGTTAGGTATCTAGTCCATATTTCTTGTGGCTGTATCGAGAAAACATAATGTTTGAGCTGCATGTACTGGAGTGTATGTGTATTCGGGATATCATATTCTTCGCTTAAAACAGAGAATGGCTTAACTCTACCCCCTTTTTGCATGCTACCAATAGAAGATACTGTAGCCCTTTTTCTTCCCATCTTTTAAAAACAGTTGAATGTTGCGATGCTGGGAACTCAGGATTGAGTCTGATTGGTGTCAGAGGCGAAGGGATAGATGAGACCTGTTTGTGTTTACAGTTTTTGTCCCAGATGCGTAAGGAGTGTTTTAAGACTGGGTGGGATTTATAGTGGTCTGCTCTGTTTTCTTTTTTTATCCACAAAAGGTTTGGCATATTTGGCATTTTGGCCTCCGTTCTCTCTATATCCACCCATGGCTTTGTACTCGGGGTTGTAGACCAGTAAATCTCTTTTTCCAGGTCCCTAATGACATTCGATGGGACTGTTACTGGGAGAACTTGAAACAAGTATAAAATTCTTGGTAGTAGGTTCATTTTAACTGAAACAATCCTACCTGACCGGGATATCTGATGGCTCGACCAGTTCGATAGATCTTTTTTTAAAGTTTTGATTAGATTTGGGTAGTTTGCGTTATAGATATCCTCATATTTTTGTGTAATGAAAACCCCCAGATATTTTATCTTATCTGTCTTCCACTTTATAGGAAATTTCTTTTTGAGCTCTTTCTCTTTTTCACTCAGTATGAAAATATTTATAGCTTCAGACTTAGGGGCCTATGCAGAGAGCAGCGCTATAGTAAATATCGCCATTTTTTGGAGAAATTTGCTTAGAAAACAGCAGAAAATGGCGGGTTACGAAAAACGCGCCATTTTTTTTTTCTATTTGTAAATCTCGCCGCGTGGCTGGCGAGAACCTACATCTCGCCAGTTTTAAAAATATCCGAATTCAGAAAGGCGCGATCGCCATCTAGCGGCTGTTCGCCCAAATAAAATGGCGCGATTTTCTACAATTAGCTACGCCAACAAAAGTTGGCAAGAAGCTGGAGCTCGCCGGCCATAGGAAAAAAAAAATGCGCGATTTATTTCTCACACATTTCAGCAGCGCGCATCTCTCCATTTTAACCTCGCCACACGCATTCATGCTATAAATTGCAGATTTCGCACATTTCTGCATATGGAGAATAAAACTCTCCATTGAAGCAAGTTTTTATTACCCTCGACAATTTTTAAAAGCGTTGCTCTCTGCATAGGCCCCTTAGTGTGGTTGACTTTAAAATGTGAAATTTTGCCGAATTCATCTAATGTATCAAACAGCCTTCTCAGGGATGGTTCTGGGCTGGTCAAGGAAAGTAGAATATCGTCTGCAAAGAGGGATGTCTTGTAGACTTCATTGCCTATAGGAACGCCTTTTATCTCTGGGTTTGATCTTATTCTTGTGGCTAAGACTTCTATGCAGATTGCAAACAACAGGGGGGATAGCGGGCAACCTTGTCTGGTGCCGTTTGTAATCTTAAAAGGTGCTGAGGTGCGGACTGTAGCTGTTAGATTGGAATATAGGGCTGCTATACCGTTTATAAAATTTTCATAGAGTCCTACCTCTCTGAGCGCTCGAAACATAAAGGGCCAGGCCACCCTGTCGAACACTTTTCTGCGTCAAGTCCTAGTATCAGTGTTGGGCATTGATTTGTTTTGCTGTTATGGATAATATTAATGATCCTACGGATATTATCTGAGGCCTGTCGTTGTGGGGTAAACCCCACTTGGTCTGGGTGGATCAAGATATTTAGAACCTTGTTCAGTCTGGTCGCTAAGATTTTTGCAAATAATTTTGTATCTGTACTTATCAGAGAGATGGGTCTGTAGCTGGAGCATAGGGTTTGATCTTTTCCTTCTTTTGGGATTACTATGATTGAGGCTTCCAGTGACTTGGTTGGTATAGTTTTGCCGTTTAAGATCCTATTAAACCATCTAAATAGATAGGGTTTCAGTATATTCCCGTATTTTTTATAATAAAAATTCGTAAAGTCGTCCGGGCTCGGGGCTTTAGAATTTTTAAGGGATTTAAAAGAGCCGGTAATTTCCTCCTCTGTTATAGGGGCTCCTAGATAGTTTGTCTCTGATCCATCTAGTCTAGTTAATCTGGTTGTTTTTATATAATTATCTATTTTTGTAGCCATGTCTATATCGTTTTGGTCGTGGTTTGTCAAATTGTATAAATTGTTGTAGTAAGCCACAAATTCTTTATTTATTTCTGCGGGGTTATATATCATTTTATCTTGGTTAGTGTTTTTACTATATATATTAAGATTAGTCGTTTTATTGCGGAGTTTGGCTGCTAGATATCTGTCTGCTTTGTTTCCTTTCTCATAATACGTTTGGTTTGTCCAACTCATTGCTTTCTCGGTGTCCTCTATCAGTATATTTTTGAGTTTTGTTCTATCTTCATCTATTTTAGCGCTAATTTCATCTGAGGGGTTACTTTGGAAATTCTCCTCGTTCTCCCTAATGCTTTCGTTTAAACTGCTTATATTCTTATTTTTTTCTCTTTTTCTGTGTGAGGCAATATTGATTAATTTACCTCTGATGGTCGCTTTGTGTGCAGCCCATAGAGTACTGTCTTCTACTTGTCCATTGTCATTTATTGAAAAGTAGTCTAGTATAGCAGCCCTCAACGCATTTTTTGGTCTCGGGTATTCTAAGCAGGAGGTCATTCATACGCCATCTTGCTCCGGATGGTCTCTGGTGCAGATCCTTCAGTGTTAGTAGCACTGGGGCGTGGTCTAACCATGTGATATTATCTATTTCTGCTTTTATTATGTGGTTAGCCAATTCTCTAGATATTAAAATATAATCTATACGCGTATATATTGTTTGTGCGGGGCTGAGTAAAATGAGTACCCCCTTGTTATAGGGTTCATCAGCTGCCATGCGTCTAGCAGTCCGCTTGTTCTTATATTTTGTTTGAGGGCAGTTGAGTTTTTCAAATTTATGTGTTGTTCTCTACCTGGTATTCTCGCTTTGTCTTTGTTGCTGTCTATGATCGTGTTTAGATCGCCTCCAATTATTAAATGGCCTCTCCTATATTGATTGATTATATCAAATACCTCGCAAATAAACATTTCCTGGTCTTTATTAGGAGCATACAAACAGACTAAGGTCAGGTCTGCGGGTCCTAGTTTGCCAGATATAATTAGCATGCATCCTTCTTTGTCTCTTTTTATCTTATCTATAGCAAAAGGGACACCAGTTTTAATCAATATTGCTACTCCTGTCTTTTTATTTATCGCTGGGAATGGTAAATTTGGTGGAACTTTTTATCTCTCAGTCTATTTATATCATCTCTAACCAAGTGCGTCTCTTGAATCATATAGATATCTCCTTGTTTAGCTTTAAAATCTCTAAACATAAGCCTCCTTTTCATAGGAGAGTTTAACCCTTTAACATTCTGTGTGATTATTTTTAAGCGGCTAGCCATACATTGTCATTTATTGACTTATACAAAGTTTCTTTGTTTCTGGGTTTTTTGGGTCTACATGCTTCCTGGCGATTTTGTTGCAGAGAGTGTACCTCTCCCTGTTTTTTAATTATACAGAGCTCAGTGTTTTTGTATGGATTCCATTTGGGATGCGGGGGAAAAATAATTGGGTAAAAACAAAAGTAGACTTGGGGGTCGTTAACTTGGTGTGGGATCGGGCCCTCTATTAACTCAGGCCTTTGACTCTGCTCTGGGGATTATTGGTGCATGCAGAGTCTAAAATAAAGGGGGGGAAATGTGTGGGGGGGGGAAGTGTGTTGCAAGTGTGTGGGGTGCATTGTGGTACTTGCATTCTGATGAATTTTGGACACCTACCGGTAACCGTTCAACTTGGGGCTTGGCAGAAGTTCTGTGGTCTCCAATCTTCTTGTCCTTCATAAAAATTTTGTCAGTGCTAAAACATGTATATAAAAAGACAACAATCAAACGTTAACCAGTTATATAATACTGTGGAATACACAACAAGTGATCCCGATGAACCCCTGTCCTGGGTGTTGCCGGGGAGAGCGGGCAGTGCTAAGCTGACAAGGGCCTGCCGAGCAGAAAGGGCCATTATAGCCAAATACAAATGCTCCCATGGGTTGGAATACCCCTATGTTCCCAAACCCCTCATGCAGGAGATAGAGGACCGTCGGGATGGGTGGCTCCGAGAGGATATAGAGTACTATATGGTTAACAAGGGAGGTGCCATTAAGGGTCCCCAAGCAGAGGAGCGGATCTCCCAGTTAATGCGAGTCTGGAGTATTGGGCGCAGCATCTAAATGCACAAGGTTGTGTATAGACATGAGCGTGGCTGGCCCCGGGAGTATAGCGTTACAGTGACCGACATGGCGGGCAGAGAAGTGAAGAAGCCAGATCCTCGCCACTACTATTAGGGAGGCAGCATAGTGAGGTCTGTGTTTAATCTTTAGTGCCCCTGCTGGTCAGTGAGCACTATTCTATTACTAATTATGGATGAAGAGCATTGTTATTGCTTAATGATGTGTTCCTTTTGAAGTTTTTCCTGGAGAAAGGTACACCAAATTTAGGTCCCAGCCGGGACGGTGGGGATTCACCAGGGGGATTATGTAGCCATGCATAACAATGGTCTACAGTCATCTCTCCTGCTGGCAGCAAAACCTGGTAAGTTACAGGAATGCCAGCAGTAATCATGGAGGTTTGCCCTCACATCCTGGTGAGGTGCCTTATGTATGGATGGGAGTGGCTACATGCTCCACAGTTGGTGACATCAGAGATGTGCCTGCCTCCTGAGTTATATAAGGCACTGCACTGCCTAAAGTTAGTGTGGTTGCTGCAGGTTGATGCTGCAAGGTGAAGGCGAAGCAGCAAGTTCTTATGTGCCCACTAGTGCAGTAACTAGTGGCATGTTTCAAATCCAGCCAGAGAAGGCCAACTGTGTCCAGAGACCTGGCACAGGGGTGATCTTCCTATGGGGAGAGGGGATCCCACTCCATTGGGAGGGCGTACCTTTTAAAGGGGAGCACGGAGCAATGTGCGGCTGAAGCAGTGACTGTGAGGGGCAGCTGGCCCATATCACCACGCACAATAAAGATGACTTGTTCAACGAGAAGCCCATGGTGTGAGTCTGCAATTATCCCCCCGTGAGGACAACTCTGCATATCTCCAGCGCGGATCTGTGAACTACGGCAATTGCTTATTTTATTCGGATGTTTGTGAGTGTATTACCACTATTTGTTTGTTTGTCTCATTAATCTAGTAAAAACGTTATTGCACCAAGAAGTGTGCGCTTTCTGTTCTTCTCATCCTATTTAGTTATCATTGAAGTGCTGGGTTAGCACTTCCAACTGAGGGAGCGGCACCTTCCTGGAACTTTGTTTTTTGGACTGTTTCTGGCAACAGATTGGACTCTAAGGTTGTATTTAACCCCTTAGGGCCAACTCAAGGACATTTACACATTCATATTTGCTTGTTGTTAAGCGCCTGTAGCTGAAATGTATGTATTGTGATTATTTAACACACGTATTCACGTAGTTTTGAGTTCTCCAGCTTAGATACATTTTTATTGTCTCAAACTCCTTGGGTCTGAAAACTCTGTGGGCCCTGTCAAATTCCAGATTAGGATTGGTGGCTTCTGGAAGTATACTTTGAAACAGCCTGTGGAGATAAGGTTTAATATCTTCTGCAGCGACCGACTCTGGGACATTCCAAATCCTGATATTGTTACTTCTTGATCGATTCTCTGCTTCCTCCTGCGCGTCTTGGAGACGAGATATCTGATCTTTCAGCTGGGCTATATCTGAGTCTGCCTCGATCTGTCTTTCGGTGGAGGCCTCCATAGCTTCTTCGAGGCCCGTAGTGCGCACCTCGACCACCGCGATTTTGGAGCGTAGTCCCTTCATTGCGCTCTGCAGTTCCTCATGGAATGTCTGCTTCATCTCTTTGAGCCAGGCCTTTAGATCGTTTCTTATACTTGTCCCTTGATCAGAGTTCGAGCCTGACTCGGATTCTTCATGGTCTTGGGATTGCGAGGTCTTGTCTTTTCTTGGGGGTTTCGGTGTGCCACTCTTTTGTTTGAAAAACAGGGAATCGCTGGTTTTGGTGGCTTTTTTGGCGGGGCCATTTCTCGGGCCTGTTTTATACAGATAGCTAGAACTTTTTAGCCCCAAGTCGCTCTTGTTGAGTTATATATTTATCTGCTTTGATCCATGGACCCCTGGGGGGGGGGTCCTGGACTCAAGCTTTCGATTTTATTGTGACCACATTTGCATCCCTTCACATAGTGTTCCCCCTGTTACATAGTTTTATTTATGTGTTCACAGGTTGTGCGGGGGGGGGGAGAGTTGGGAAGCGTGGCAGTGTGGCTTTTCTGGCTCTCAATGTTAGTCACTCAGAGATTTGTGGCACCCATTTTAAAGTGTGTTGTTGTTTTGGGTGGTTTTGCAGGTTGTGCTGCTCAGGAGGTTTTGTGCAAGGGTGGGGTTGGGCCGTTGATTAAGTCTGCGGGTCTCGGTCGGCAGCCTCTGGCAGCTGTTAATGATTGGCACCCTCAGTGTTTTTTGTGCCTGTAGTTATGGCCTTGGGTGGAGGTGGGAAGGGGGGGGGGAGGGTGGAGGTCCACTTTGCAGCTATATGTCTGACCAGGGGGGGGGGGGGCGCCCAATGCCTCTGCTCTATTATTGCTGAACACTGTTGTGTTCTGGTAGCAGGGTAACTCTGGGAGCTTCTATGTGGCAGGGCTCCGCTGTCCCACAGATGTCTGCCCCTCCTTACCCTACCCCACTCCGGCGGTGTCTGTCTGGCTCTCCATATGTCCAGCACGCCTCCCTTCCGTCTCCGGTTCTGCAGCGTGGTGTGATGGTTCGCCTCCTTCCCGATCACCGGGTGTTCGCCACCTCCTGTGCTGGTCTGTGCCGCGGATCAGCCTACGCTTTCGATCCGGTGGCCATCTTGGATCCCCTGCCTCATGGGGACTTCGCAGGGAACGCTGGCGGCTGTCTGGTCGATTTCTAGCGCTGGGAGCTCCCAGTGCTGCCTGCTGAGCCGGGGTCCTGTGCACAGGGCTGTGCCTCAGGTTTGGGGCTTTTTTGGAGGGTTTATTGCGGCAGGGTGAGCGGTGTTATTGCTCCTTTCACAGGAGCTGAGCGAGCCTGCATCCTGCATCAGTGTCTTCGCCACGCCCCACTGTTTTTTGTATTATTTCTTTCCTTCTAAAAATCATTAGTTAATCCTCATATTTTGCAATGAGTTATCTCTTTCCCCTTTTAGAGCTAAAGAAAGATTCCAATCCCAGCTGGATTCCTCTATTTTAATGTCAGTACTTTTACAGTAACTGGTTTTTTTTTGTTGCCTTTTAACCCCACACAATCCTATAATATGTTTATACTTTCTTCATAATGCAGAACCAGCATGCCAGCTCAAAATAAATAGCCCCAAAGGGCAAAACAGCTGCCTTTAAGTTGATCTGCTGGTTCTGTACTTCTTTGAAAGGGTAACCACACCTACACAATACCCCCAAAAATATTAAACAATTTTTGTTACGCTATTTTAAATTCAACCTAATTCCATGCAATCTCCACTCTTGCCCACTATATTACTGAAACTGACATTGAATCATGCAACTCTAGTCTTGATTCCACTATGAAGCAGCAGAGCACTTATGGAGGGCAAGAGCACACTTTTGTAATGACGCTGTTGATGATGTTGGTCTTTTTGAGAAAATCCTGGTACAGAACGACATTTATTTTCAATAGATTGCCAAGGTGAGGGCTAATACAACATACACTGGCGACACACTTTATTCGAGCTTGGCTAGTCCCACGAATTCGGGTATACCCGGGTGTATTGAGGTTTGTGACTGTTTTCTGCCCGAGTGCATTGAGGTATTTTCCATGCAGGGATTTAAGCATTTTATTCCCGCTGGCTGCAATACTGCACAGTATATATATATATATACTGCATTACAATTCATGAATTTATGCCATCTGGTAGACACGCGAAGCATTGCAGCCTATTAAATCCTTATCATTATCATTTAACAGATTAGCCGCCCGTCAGCCAGGCATGAACCCAGGCTGGGAAGGCAAACGCAACGGGGCTTGTCAGAGGTGAGGAGCGGCGCATTCCAGGTATCTGCCAGGTACATACTGGGTATTTGCTCGAATAAAGTGTGTCGGTGCAGTAGAAAAGGCACAAAATATATACCTAAACAATCACCTACCTCACCTCTCTGCAGGTGTCCCATGGCACCAACACGAACCCCCATTACATCATGGCACCTAGGCATTGGCATCATGAGCAGGGAGCTCGCATACGGCCCTCTGGTCACCATGGTAGCCATGCAAAGAGGCAGGGTATAGACCCCACTGAAAGAAACCAGAAAAGTACCAAGCACTGTGCCTGCAGAGTACTATTTTTTGTCTTAACTGTGTCCTGCATTTGCAGAGCACCGCATGCAAGTATTATACTGCACGATTTACAGTGAATTTATGTTGTGATTTGTTAGTTTTATATTTGACATATATTTGAGCTTTCTTCTACTACCCGGGACTATACCCCCTCCTTTTTCCTAGTATATCCTAAGTTTGAGGTCATATTTTGGACTATATAGAGCTTTGTAGTTTTTGTCTTGCATTTTTGTGCATGAACTACTGTAGCAGCTAGTGCTAGTTTGATTTGGACTTCCTTCCTCATGGAGAATCTATGCAATTTGTTACTGGGTTTAAACCTGAGAGTTGACACACTGACTTTAATGGATTAAGAGATCAATCGTATCCTTTTTATGTTGTATAAGCCCTCACCTTGACAAAAGCTGCTTGTCAGGCGAAACATTTTTTTATTTGGCTAAATGAATATTCCTTTGCATAAATCCATGTGATCTGCTGTTACTTGTACTCTTTCATGTCTGCCTGGGATATGTAGGACTTCACCTACTTCTAGGAGCTTCAGCAATTTCTTCATCTCTTACTCGATGGATGTGTGCCTGCAGAACTCCATTTTTTTTAACAATCTTAGGAAACCTGTGTGATACATGTAGACACATTTTTTTCATACTTTTAGATAGGTTATGTCAAATCTACTGTAATGCTGCACAATGAATTTATTTTATTGTGCAATGTGTTAGGAAAAATTCCATTTTATGTGGTGGATAGTTAGAAAACATACAAATTAAAGGAACATTCCCCATTTTAAAATGTTTATTTCCCCCTAGGTGGGTAGCAAGGGGTCTCTGAAATGGAACCCCTGTAAATTTCAGCTCCTGTGGCCCCGAGATACATACATCTGAAGGTGATGCTGGTATATGAAACTTGCTTAAAGGTCACGTGTCATGGAGCCCAATAGGAAGCAGCAAGTGATGACGTTGCGACTTCCTAATGGCCACAGGATCTATGAAAATACATTTTCTGTGCTTAGCCGGGGCTAATATCGGCAGCCCCTTTACAGGCAAGTATCTGAGGAATGTGGGGTCCATGTAGCTGAAATTAATGCAGTTCAGCTCTGAAGACCCCCTGCTACAAACCTAGTCTAAAAAATAAATAATATTTAAGAGGCACCAATCACATATTGTGATTATTATACTGTAGAAGTGCTGGGGTTCCGGTGACACTCTGGGGATGCTTGTATATTTGCATTTATATGGTGCTTTTCATTCTTATATCCCAAAAAGCTTAAGACACTGTACAGTATACAGGGTGGGTCAAATGAAGATCCAAAAAGAATCCTCCCCTAGTTGCACTCTATGTTTATTTTACAGGTATCGTTCGGACAAATGGTCCATGCATATTCTCAATATATGTAATGGCTTACTATTGTAGCTGAATCAAAAACCCAGTTTAAAATAAAATAATAAAACTTTATTACATCAAATAATAAGTGACTCTGTGTCTTTGTTTATTTATTTATAATATATTTATGAAATAAAGGCACAGAGTCACTTATTATTTGATGTAATAAAGTTTTATTATTTTATTTTAAACTGGGTTTTTGATTCAGCTACAATAGTAAGCCATTACATATATTGAGAATATGCATGGACCATTTGTCCGAACGATACCTGTAAAATAAACATAGAGTACAACTAGTGGAGGATTCTTTTTGGATCTTCTTTTGACCCACCATGTATTCTATATACCTATCTTCATGCACCATGTCATATAAAACGTAAGTACAGAAGAAGAATTTAAGGACGAGCGGTTTATTTTCTATAATATATCCACTGACACTGTACAGTAGTTAGATCTATGAAGTTGAAACACATTTTATCTTCCTTGTTCGGACAGAAGACTAAGTAAACCTTGTAGCTATTTAAACCTTGGACAAGAAAGGAGGCCCAACTGGATTTTGACAGCTAATGCCTCTGTTTTGGTGAGACCTTTTTCTTGTGAATGTCAGAGGTGAAAAGGGGTTAAACATAAAAGATACTAGCAAAGGAAAAATGTCCATCAAATATTACTGTCCTAATGCTATGCATTGACAATAATCCTTATGCTCTGTGACAGAGTGTATACCTCTAGGGCCTTGTTGAATATTCATCTCATGTCTCTTTGACTACATTACAAATCTAATGTGAAAATAATTCCTCATTTCCCTTAAGAGAGAAAGAGCAAAGAGAATAGCCTAACCCCAGTCTCATTGTAAGTCACAGTACAATTCATTTGGTTCTGCATCTTTGCATTTTGTATTTCCAGAGAATGCAGCAAAGCAATAACACACACACACACACACACACACACACACACACACACACACACACACACACACACACACACACACACACACACACACAAACACACACACATATATATGATCAATCTAGCCACAGTATTGTGTCCTTGCAAAACAAAAAGCAAGACCAAGCTTAATTATATTATGATGTGTTTTTGCTGTTACTAGAAATTGGTGACATTTCAACCGCAGATTGACCGTTTCCTTTTAGAAGCAGAATTCCACGGATCAGTCTCTATCTTCCTATCGCTGAAAATCCATCTGATGAATTCAGAATCTGAACAAGCATACAGAATACGCAAATTATTATCGGAGGAGTACAGATATAGCGTAATTTTGACTGTGTCTCACAGATTGTGTCTGAATCCACTGATTTTTTTTTGCTACTCGCAACTTTGGCGCAATGTTGAGGGAAATCGAGTTTTAGTGTTGGTTGCAATACTTCGCATAAATGTCGTTGACGTTAGTGTGCTAGTGTCTTTAAATTTGAATGCAATGTAACCCATCCCGTATTCCCATTCATTTCATACTGCTGCGGCCGAGTTTATTCGAGCATTTGCCCGTTCTCGGCCGCAGCAGTAACCTGGCGCGTGCCGGAGGGTGCCGAGCGCGCGTCGAAGCAGCGGAAGAGCGCCCTCCAATCGGGGCGCTCTCCCTACCGCTGCCGGGTCCGCCGGGTCCCCCGGAACTCCCTGCCGCCGTCCTCCACATCGTGGGACACCAGGGCTCCCTCGGGGAGCCCTGGACGCGCGTGCAGGGGGCGCTGGCACCCGATGACGCGTGACCGCGCATCGGTGATGCGCGGCACGCCGAGGGAGTGGGGCTAGCAAGCCGGGGCATCCCCCGGCTTGCGGAACTAGCCCTGCTCGAATAAATCGTGTCGGTAGTGTATAATATGATATCCCATATATTTAAATGTAACCCACAACTTATTCTCCTAAAAACTTCAGGTGACAACAAATTATTTTAAAATACAAAATAATGTATTTATTAGATAACCATAAATGACTTTGTGAATATACAATAATACAAATTTCTTCTTCCAAATGTACAGTCTTCACCTGGCATCTTCTTCAGGCTGGCACTTGGACACATTAATCTGAAAATGAGAATGTTATATATAAATAATAGAAATACAGTAGTTTAGTGCATGAATTACATTGTGTGGTATAGTACGCCTGTGTTTCTATGGGACCTGGTTAAAACGCATATGCGTGTCATTGAATTTTTGTGCATGTGAGATTATATGTGTAGTCAGGTCCCCTTTGGCTTCCCGGTTCTCCGTTCCTCTTCCTCTTACCTTCCTCAGTGAGAAGGCAGTTGCGGGGGCAAGCACGTCTCTCGATGGCGTCAGAGGCACGGCGCCGCCATCTTTGTTATGTCCTCACGGGCGCAGAGGCTCGCGCATGCGCAGATGTGACGCGGCGGCCAATATAGTGAGCGCGAAGGGGCAGAGATGGCACTCCGTAGTGCAGGGACTCCCCAAGGTCGCGCAGGCGCAGTTAAGCATAGCGGCGGCCATTACAGCTTCGCACAAGCGCAGAAAAGATAGCGCACATGGTCCCAATGCTAAAGAGGTCCTGGGTGGACTGCAATTCCCAGCAGCCTCTGCCCTTTCACCCACATCACGTGCAGCCAGCCAGCAAATAGGGTTTGCAGCTTCTCCTGTTGGAGAAGGATACAATGTTGCAGAGACCACGCTAGTCAGTTTGAGCTGGGAGAAAGAAGGGGGAGGAAGTGTGTAAGGAGCAAGTGGCTTCTTACACTAGGCCAGGTTACCCCAAGGCCCCAGGTAGGCCCCACTCCCCACTAGGTTAGTGGGTAAGTTCATAGGGAAGGCCCTAAGGTAGAGACCCTGCCCTTAGTTGAGAGTAAGTCTAGTCAGTGACACAGCTGCAGTGCTGTGTGCTCTGACAAGAAGAGACAGTGTGGCTTTGAGTGCAGCCACAGCAGTCAGCTTTGACTGTGTCATTGAAAGGTCCCTCATAGGAAGAAGGGGGGTTGCTTTCTAAGTTATACAGTGTGTGTAATATCACCAGTGCCAGTTGCACTGCCAGAGTCTGGGATCAGACAGAATCTACAGTAAGAGATCTTCTGCATGCAGGGACTAGGGTATAGGTATATCCCCAGGGCCCAGTTAGTCCCCTGAGACATCAGCCGACTAAACCTGCAAAACAGGAATGAAAACAAGAATTAAACAATTACTACAATAAAGTGCTTAATTAAAAAAAATTCTGTAAAACTACATTTATTAGATTAAAAACATTTTCTGTAAAACTGCATTTATTTAAATCATAAATTCATCTTCTTCGCTCGGAAGACTCCAGCCCAGTATGATTACAATAGCTAAACAAAGCAACCCACTGTTTTTAATAACCCCCCATGTATGTATATGAAAGCATTATGTTGTGAACCACTCTGTTCAATGGTCATGGATGTGGTTTGTAACCCGCTGTCCCAATAAAAATATTTGAAACAAAAAATAGCTAAACAAATTGAAAATATTACACGAGTCTCTTGGCCTATACTTGCTATACTGTACTTTGTACTTTGCACATGCGTGTTTATGGAATGCATAGGTTATGCGGTGTCATTGAATTGGAATTTGAATTTCAGAGGAGGCAGGAAGAGGAGGCAGCCAGAGTGGCGGGGGGAGGGGGTACTACGTTTCTCTACACATAAGGGAAAGGCAGATAATAAGTGAGAAAAGACCTTGGCTCCTGGTATTTCGCCTGGCAGGGGAGGGGGGGGGTTGTTGTGATTGGTAGAATCATAGGGGAGGTGGGACTGCTTTGTCTATTCTATGCATTGATCCAGTCGATAGTGTGGCCAAATCCCACAGCAGTAATGTGAACACCGAATCCTGTATCTGTACACAAAGTTTTCCAGAAGAAACTAGTCACTTTGCATTTGCAATGTTTTGCAGTTACAATGTTATTCTCTGTGAAACAACCTATAAAAGTGTACTATAAAAGTGTAATAATGTATACAGTACATATGTATGTGCCACTATGATTAAAATATTTAAAAAGTAGAAAACACTGTATTTCTACGAGTCACTATGCATAGAATTTGCAATTCTTTTTCGGTTGCCATGTCTGTTTTAGGGAATACTCCCCTTGTATAAAAATGTGTAAAACATGTATATATCTGTGCCCACTACGATTAAAATATATATAAAAAATTTGAAAATATTACAGTACATTGAATCATTTTGTCTATACTTGCTATATTGTACTTTCAGAAATAAAGGCTACAGGGGTTGTGCATATGCTTTTCCTATGGGTATGCATGTCTATAGAATGTATAAGATATGCGTGTCATTTAATTAGAATTTCAGAGGAGGCAGGCAGAGGGGGGGTCTGAGTTTCTCTACACATGAGGGAAAGGTAGATGATAAGTGAGAAGGGACCTGACCACTGGGATTTCACCTGGGGAGGGATCAGGGGGTCCACTTGGTAGAATCAAAGTGGGGGAGGGGGGACTGCTTTGTCTATTTTATACATCTATCCAGTCGATAGTGTGGTCAAATCCCACAGCACTAATGTGAATACTGTACCTGTATATACAGTACAGTATTACAGAAGAAACTTGTCACTTTGCATTTGCAATATTTTGTAGTTACAGTGTCTCTATAGTATACAGTAAGCCTATTATGATTAAAATATAAAATAAAATATCTCTACAGTATTGAAAAGTTTGAAAACGATATAAGTTTTTAGACTTCAATAGACATCTTCTTATGGCTAAAGATTTGACGCTTGAATTCAGTAAAATAATTGTGAGATTATTTACTGTAACCTATTAATAAACAAGAAATAATAAATGCTTAAAGTTCAATATGTGCATGCATGCTCAATGCAACGCATATCCAAGTATTTTAATGTAAGTACATGCATGGTCTATGGAACGCATACAGTATGCAGATGTTTTAATATTTTAATACATGATCTATGGAACACATATGCAGGTCATTTGTGAATGACAGTTTCTACTGTACAGTACTTTATGTAAACTTGTGTAAACTTATATTTCCCTTGGTTATAAATGGACTGAAATAGGGTGGCAGTGACCCATTATGGATGCAATGGGTGTGCTGTATGTAGATATTTGACTTGATCATGTAGTTGGGATGTACGTTCATCACGTATTCGGAGTTGGTTAGTCCATACTGGTAATGGTATTGGGGCAGGTTCTTGGGTGGATGCAGGTTCTCAGTTTGGAGCAAGTACTCAGGTGGAAGCAGATTGAAGGTATGGCTTTGGGAAGGTCTATTATTCAATCTCTTTCTCCTTTGTAAGTTGCCATCATCAAACATACCAATTCATGATTTCTAGGAACTCAGTTAGTTTCCGGGTGGGGATAAAGAGGGATGAGCTTCCACTGACTTCATGGTGCCAGAGGACCCCCCCCCCCCCCCCCCCCCTCACTAAGCCCCTCTCCACAGGATCCTCCTGGCTAAAGATATCAGAACTCGTGCCTTCCCTGTGGGAGTTAACATTATAATGGGCCTCCAATTTGGTGTTTCCAGGGGGGCTCTATATTACATTCTACTTGTGACCATGGGGTAGGACAGTAAGGGATAGATAGTGGCAGTTCAGTGGAGGTAATGACCCCAGAGGAACTCAGTGCCTTCCTGTTACGCCGGAGTAGCCCGCAGACCAGACCTGTCCCTAGAACTGAGGTGGCAGGTATGAATACACACACCGACAGAGCGAGGGACGTGTCCGGTTTGTGGTATTAGATGGTGCCAGGCCAGATGGGGTGTATTGTGAGAATACTTGCCGATACCGTTTTCCCAGAAGAATGGTCGTTGCCGTTGCCGAGATCAGGGGTAGGAGACGTATGGAGAAATCGAGATGAGTGCCGAGGTCGAAGGGAGCCAGAAGGTACTTAAACAGGAACAATCCGAAGTCGAGAGCCAAAGGGGGTTGTCTGCCAAGCCGCGTCTAAACCGAGAGAATCAAAGAACAAGCACTGTGAAACACCCATACAAAAACTATGACGAGTGAGGAAGCACAGAACAGAGAGGGTATATAAAGCTGGAACAGCCAACCAGGAGAGGGGGCGTGCCTGGAGGAGCCCAGGGAGCTTCAGTGCATTGGCTGCTGTTCTTAGAGCTCAGGTGACACTCAGCAAGAGCCAGATTGTAACCATGCGGTGTTTGGGGGCGGAGCCTGAGTGGGGATAAGTTCAAGGGCTTTTGTGTGTGCACTGTAAGTCCAACGTGTGCATGAGAGGAAGCAACGTGGGGTGCGCACGTGCGTGCGGGGCGGCGATTCCGCGCCGACGGCTGCGGCGCAGAGCGAGGAGGAAGAACCTCGTGGAGCGTCCCACCATGCCGAGGGGTAAGTGATGAAGCTGAAGGGGGCTTGCGTGGTTGTAGTGGAAGGGTCTGAGCAGTGTAAGGAGAGAGCCGTGAGCTCCGCCTGAGACGCTGTGTGCTCACATTCCTAACAGTACCCCCCTCTTCAGGATCGGCCTCAGGACGATCCAAAAACGGCTTGTCTGGAAATTTCCTCCTAAAAGTCTTCAGGAGGCTGGGTGCATGGATGTCTTTGAGCGGAACCCAAGACCTCTCCTCGGGTCCGAAACCCCTCCAGTGGACCAAAAAATGAAGCTGCCCCCTGGAGATGCGGGAGTCCAGTAAGGCTTGTACCTCGTATTCCTCGTTATTGAGTACCGTGACTGGATCTGGCTTGCTGGTCTGGTTATAGAGACATACAGGCAATGGGGGAGCGTGGGATTAGAATAACATTTAAGAATAAAAAACAATAAAATTATTGTGGTTACAACAATAATGCTGGGGGTTGGTGAAAATACTAAAGACACTTACACGGCCATGTGCAAGCAGACACGGTGATGTGGTTTCTTTTGGCAATTCCAGTCACTCCCAACAACAAGTATTGGTGGTTTAAAGGGTTTTAAAATAAATATATAGATATATCTGTACTCACACGGCCGTGTGTGAGTCCTTGCAGGAAGTTGGTAACTTTGGGGTTAAATTAACCCATCTGCATCTCCCCCCAGTGTAGACTCTTCTATGTCTGCAACCAACGTGGGGTTCTAACCCCGGTCTTGGGCATCAGATGGGGACTCTCCCCGTTGGTGGTAGTAGGGGGGGGAGTAGGTAGAGAAAGTGAGGCACGTTGTCAGTAGGTTTTAAAACACATTTATTAGTTTTAAAAGCAATTGGTAAAACAAGACTCACATACATACATAGTGGTTGGACCCCTGGCCTCCTCGTGCAGTCCAGGATACAGTTTTAGCAGCCGTTTATGCAACTCACGCGTCCGTGATACAGGAGAGAAAAACTTTTTCTCCTTGTCTGCAATGGCTGCCTGGTTGATCCGGCTACGGGAGCCACGTTGGGCCAAATTCAGCAGGAACTTTAGAGCTACGCGTTTCGCCGAGTCCAAAAAGGGTAAGCATCGAGAAAATTTAACAAAGGAGGAAAAGCAAGCTCTAAAAACACTCAGCGAAGACACTAGTATTACAATTAAATCAGCAGACAAAGGAGGTGGTGTCGTTATTATGGACACCAGTTATTACCTCTTTGAGTGTCTCCGTATTTTAGGTGATGAGACAACCTATGAGAGGTTGACACAAGATCCTTCAAAGGCATACCAGGAGGAATTAAAACAGATTTTGAGTGAAGCAAGGGACGTAGGGATCTTGGGTGAAAAGGAGTTTAACTATCTTTTCAAATCTGAACCAGTAAAACCAGTGTTCTACTTTTTTCCCAAGATCCACAAAAACCGTCAAAGACCACCAGGTAGACCCATTATATCGGGTATCGGGTCTCTGACACAGAACTTCTCTGAATATGTTGATATATACTTACAGAAGTATGTGACTAACGCAAAAGCCTATCTAAAGGACACTTTAGAAGTCCTAAACATATTATCAACAATTAAGTGGCAAGAAGACTACATATTAGTGACCTGTGATGTGACGTCTCTATACACATCAATACGGCATGAGGATGGGTGTGCAGTGGTGGCATTTGCGCTGGAGAAAGACCCATCAGTCCCACAGGAACAAAAACGTTTCCTACTAGACGGAATAAGGTTTATTCTGTCTCATAACCTATTTTGGTTTGATGGGTCCATGTTCTTGCAAAAATGCGGGACCGCTATGGGGACCAGGTTTGCTCCAAGCTATGCCAACACCTTCATGGCAAATTGGGAAGAGACCAACATCTGGTCGGAAAACCCATACGGAGCAAACCTGGTCCTCTGGAGGAGATACATCGATGATGTGCTCATCATTTGGCAGGGGAGCGAGGAAAATCTTAAACTCTTCTTGACCTATATTAATAACAATGAGGTTAATCTGAGTTTCACATCAGAGATGAGCACAGAGAGCATCAATTTCCTTGACCTAACCATCTACATTGAGAAAAATATTCTCAGAACCAAGACCTATTTCAAGAAAGTAGATGCTAATAACTTCTTACTAAACAGCAGTTGCCACCATCAAAAATGGCTAAAAAATATTCCGTTCGGACAATTCAGACGAATTAGACGGAACTGCTCAGAGGTCGAGATCTATAGAGAACAAGCAGGAGTTCTGCAAACCAGATTCGAAGAAAGGCAGTATAAACAGGATTTAATTGCAGAAGCACATATGAGAGCTCTGAACTTAAATAAAGAAGAATTGATGGTACCCAAGCAAAAAAGAGATACCACCAATAACATCGTTCCTTTTATAACAAGATATAACAACGAGGCCCAAAATATTAAAAAGATTTTAATGAAACATTGGCACGTGCTGTGCAAAGACACACTATTAAAAGACTATCTGCCAGAAACACCCCGTGTCATCTTCAGAAGGGCGGAGAACATTAAAAACAAACTAGTGCCCAGCGTATACAGGAAGGAAACTGAGATTAAAGACAATAACTGGTTACCTAAACCGATGGGGTTTTTTAAATGTTTTGAATGCAAGGCCTGTAAACATGCGATGACTGATAAAATAGAATTCAGCTCAAATGTTACAAAGGAGGGGTTTAAGACCAAACAACTCATCACATGCAAAACCAAATACGTGGTATATATGCTCCAATGCCCATGTGGACTCCAGTATGTGGGCCGGACCATAAGAAGTCTTAGGACCCGCATACTGGAACACTTGGGCAATATAAGAAGGGGAATGACCACCCATAGTGTGCCCCTTCATTTTATCCAGAAACATGGGGGGGACCCCTCAGGACTACTTTATAGGGGATTAGAAGTGGTCCCTGAGAATTGGAGGGGGGGTGATAGATTGAGACGTTTACGGCAGAGGGAGACGTTTTGGATATACCGTTTGAAATCCATGTCCCCCTCAGGCCTCAACGTCGACCTCGATATCGCCGCTTTCAATTGAATAATTAAATTAAATCTTATTGGGCTACTGAGGCATTCATTAAACCATATAGAGTTATGAGGGAGGAACTTTTTATCCCTATCTAGAACCATAAGAAAATTGGATTAGATGTGGGTTTGACTGTATTTCCCCTCTCCCCTTCTTCTTTTACAGTTCCATTCATTTACAGTGCCATTCTGTTACAGTTCCCTTTAGTTCCCTAGATTTTCTTTGTCCAGCGTCAGTTCCCTTTTCAGTTTTAGTTTTTAGTTGTCAGCCTTGTTTTTAGTTTTTTAGTTTATAGCTTTTAGATTTAGAATGATAATAATATTTTGTGCGACTATTATAAAAGTGATCAATTTTTAAAATGGAACATATTGCGTATGATCCATTTATAATTGTTTTTAACCAATGCTTAACCCTGACGGGGATGGGTAATTTGCTTTTTATATTAAAGGATTTGGGCACTTTGATAGCCAAAATGTTTTAATTAATTTATATGTGTTTATAAATCTACATGGTAATAATTTTTAATCAAGTTCAAGGAGCAAGTACACTTTGCACTATTATCACCAGATGACCAATTCTGACATATGATTAGATGGACCCCATTGGAGGTCTTAAAACCAAAAAATACCTGTGAATTTTAATTTTAGTAGAATTTGTATAAAATTGTTTAAATGTGTGTGAAGTTTAAAAATAGATTTGATAATACTCTGATAAAATTATCTCATTAAATAATTAACAAGTATGTATTTTACTGCAGTCATCTATTAACCCCGATAGATAGGGATATCAATTTAAGTATATAAAAACGTTTAAGCTTAAACTGATTTTAAAAGGCAAGACAGTATGATTACAGAACATGAAATATGTAAATCTCATTAATAAAACGTTGTAATTAGGGCTTTATTAAATACAGCCCGCCCCAATTAAACTTTGATTACACAGGGGGTTTATAAAACTCAGAGACCCCCTCCACGTCAGAATATGAGCCTGAGGAAGCCGATGACTCGGCGAAACGCGTAGCTCTAAAGTTCCTGCTGAATTTGGCCCAACGTGGCTCCCGTAGCCGGATCAACCAGGCAGCCATTGCAGACAAGGAGAAAAAGTTTTTCTCTCCTGTATCACGGACGCGTGAGTTGCATAAACGGCTGCTAAAACTGTATCCTGGACTGCACGAGGAGGCCAGGGGTCCAACCACTATGTATGTATGTGAGTCTTGTTTTACCAATTGCTTTTAAAACTAATAAATGTGTTTTAAAACCTACTGACAACGTGCCTCACTTTCTCTACCTACTCCCCCCCCTACTACCACCAACGGGGAGAGTCCCCATCTGATGCCCAAGACCGGGGTTAGAACCCCACGTTGGTTGCAGACATAGAAGAGTCTACACTGGGGGGAGATGCAGATGGGTTAATTTAACCCCAAAGTTACCAACTTCCTGCAAGGACTCACACACGGCCGTGTGAGTACAGATATATCTATATATTTATTTTAAAACCCTTTAAACCACCAATACTTGTTGTTGGGAGTGACTGGAATTGCCAAAAGAAACCACATCACCGTGTCTGCTTGCACATGGCCGTGTAAGTGTCTTTAGTATTTTCACCAACCCCCAGCATTATTGTTGTAACCACAATAATTTTATTGTTTTTTATTCTTAAATGTTATTCTAATCCCACGCTCCCCCATTGCCTGTATGTCTCTATATCTTTGAAAGGGTTCCGGATTAACCCTTCCCTGGGGTTGAAGCAGAGGGGAACTTCATGCTGGCTCAAAGCATCTGTCATAGAGCCGTGGTCTAATTTACTGCCACATTGTAAGCACACCTCATATATTAAGCTAAAGGTAAGCGCCAGGTTTTTTTCTTATTGTCTTGCTGGTCTGGTTAGGAAAGAAACGATTGGCAATGTGGGGTTTTAATAGCGAGGTATGAAAACCGTCTGGGATCCTCATGGAGGGTGGTAGTTTAAGGCGAAACGCCACTGGGTTAATCTGCTCCACGACGGGAAAGGTTCCCAAAAACTTAGGTGCCAGTTTAGGGGAAGGGACTCTCAAGCGAATGTTTCTTGACGAGAGCCATACTAAATTCCCTGGCTTGTAGTTGGGTGCCGGCCGACGGTGGCGATTGGCCTGAAGTCTAGCAGTATCGGCGGCCTTGTGGAGAGACTCTTGTACCTTGGACCAAATGTCTTGGAGAGTGGAAATCCGTTCGTCTACCGCCGGTACCCCAGAAGCCAGATTAGAAATGGGTAGGCAGGGAGGGTGAAACCCATAATTGACAAAAAATGGAGATTCTCGGGTGGATTCACTTCGGGCCGAATTGACCGCGTACTCTGCCCACGGGAGGAGTTGGGACCAATCATCCTGGGAATCGGAGATGAAACATCTGAGGTATTTCTCCAGCGACTGGTTAGTTCTCTCCTTCTGTCCATTGGACTGGGGGTGGTATGCAGAGGAGAAGGAAGAGACAATTCCCAGTCTCTTAGTGAAGGTCCTCCAGAACTTGGAGACGAACTGGGATCCTCTGTCAGAGACAATGGAAGACGGAATGCCATGGATCCTAAAGATATGCTCGGATAAAATGTCTGCTAGGGCGGGAGAGGAGTGCAGTCCCTTGAGGGGGATGAAGTGGGCCATCTTCGAAAACCTGTCTACGACAACTAAAATGGTGTTGAAGCCCCTAGACCTAGGTAGGTCGACTATGAAATCCATGGAGATATGGGACCATGGACGAGCAGGCACTGGCAATGGGAGGAGAAGTCCCTGAGGTCTCTGTGGAAGTGTCTTGTTCTGGGTGCATACAGGACAAGCGCGAGTGTATTCCGCAATGTCTTTAGACATACTGGGCCACCAAAAGTTCCGACGAATTAAGTCTAACGTCCTTCTGAAACCTGGGTGACCTGCAGTTTTAGAAGAGTGTCCCCAATCTAGGACCTCTGGAATGAATCTGGGCGAGACGAAGAGCCTGTTAGAGGGGATCGCCGTGTTTGAAGGGATCTGTTGCTGGTCCCTTTTGATCTTGTCTAGCGATTTGAAGGTGGAAGTAGCCAAAATTCTCTCGGGAGGTAGGATAGGTTCCAAAGCTGCCTCAGGCCTGTCTTCCGAGGAGTATTGTCTGGACAGCGCATCTGCCTTCACGTTCTTCGTTCCCGGGATATAGGATAGATGATAGTTGAAGCGAGAAAAAAAGAGCGCCCAGCGAGCTTGTCGAGGACCGAGGCGACGTGCACCTTCGATATAAAGTAAATTTTTGTGGTCCGTTAAAATAGAAAATGGCTCCCTTGACCCTTCCAACAGATGTCTCCACTCTTGTAGTGCCATTTTAACAGCCAATAACTCTCTGTTGCCGACGTCATAATTCCTCTCGGCGGAGGAAAATTTCTTAGAGAAATACGCACAAGGGTGAAGTTTATCCTTGGGCGAGTACCTCTGTGATAGTACAGCCCCTGCACCGCAGTCCGATGCGTCAACTTCTATGACAAAGGGAAGATCTGTGTTGGGGTGGCACAGGATCGGTGCCGTGACGAATGCCTCTTTAAGGGCCTGGAAGGCGGAGATTGCTTCGGCGGACCAGGCAGAAGGATCAGCCCCTTTCCTAGTCAACGCCGTGATGGGGGCCACTAGAGTGGAGAAATTGCGAATGTACATCCGATAGTAGTTCGCAAATCCTAAAAAGCGCTGGATAGCCTTGAGAGTCTCTGGTCTGGGCCATTCCGTAACTGCCTGGAGTTTACCTGGATCCATCAAAAAGCCTTCGTCCGAAATAATGTAGCCCAGAAATTGGGTAGAGCGTTGATGGAAGGTACACTTCTCTAGTTTGGCATACAGGTGATGTTTGAGTAGACGTGAGAGGACGTACGAGGTGTGATGAATGTGATCCTGAAGATTTTTGGAGAAGATCAAAATGTCATCTAAATAGACAATAACAAAGATGTTGAGCACCTCCCGAAATACGTCATTAATAAAGTCCTGAAAGACAGCCGGGGCGTTACATAAACCAAAAGGCATGATGAGGTACTCATAATGCCCACAGCGGGTGTTGAAGGCCGTCTTCCACTCGTCGCCCTGCCTGATGCGGACCAAGTTGTAAGCCCCACAAAGATCCAATTTAGAAAATATCTTAGCCCCACGCAGTTTATCGAAGAGTTCCGTGATCAAGGGGAGAGGATAGCGGTTCTTGATGGTGATACAGTTCAAGCTCCGGTAATCAATACATGGCCTCAGAGTACCATCCTTTTTCTTCACGAAGAAGAACCCTGCTCCCGCCGGGGAACTGGAGGGCCGTATGAATACTTTCTCAAGATTCTCCTTTATGTTGTCTTCCATGGCTTGAGACTCAGGTATCGACAATGGGTAAGTCTTGGACTTGGGCAAGGTGTATCCTGGGACCAAATCGATGGGGCAATCGTAGGACCGATGAGGAGGCAATTGTTCTGAGCGGACCTTGTTAAAGACCTCACGGAAAGGGTGATACACAGGGGGAAGAATGGAGTCCTGAGTCATTGTGTTAGCCAAGAGTTTGGGAGACTTCCCTGACCTCGGTTTCCAGGTGATGGGGGTAGGTGAGACCCAGTCAATTGGAGGGTTGTTCTTCTGCAACCAAGGTAGGCCGAGGGTTATTGGCGTACCTGGGGCCTGGATGGCGTCAAGTACCAGGGTCTCGCTGTGGGAGTAGGTAGATAGCAGGAGAGGTACGGTCTGTAGCGAGATTAAGGGTGGAGACAGCGAACGACCATCAATCCCAACCAAGTCAATAGGTTGGGCCTTCTTCACCAAAGGTATCCGGTTCTGTTTAGCGAAATCGAGGTCTACAAAGTTTCCTCCAGCACAGGAGTCGATAAAGGCAGCAGTAGATGTGCGAAACTCAGCGCCTGCGAGAGAGATAGGAATCGTAAGTTTCTTAGGCAGTGCCTCCTTGGGGAGGGGACGAGGAGAGATAACACCCAGTGAGAGCCCCTCCATACTCACTGAGTGTTCCCATTTCCCGGACGCAAAGGGCATGCACGGACCAGATGTTCAGGGGATCCACAGTAGAAACAGAGTCCGCCGGCGTAGCGGTGTTGTCGTAGTGGATTCCGGATCTGTTGCACCCCTAATTGCATCGGCTCGGGAGGCTCCAGTGCCAGCTGCTGTGAAGGAGGTGGTCTAGGAACCAGAGGAGAGTTGGGGAAGGGTGCTTGGAAGGTTAGTGGCCGGGCATTCTGACGCTCCGAGCGTTGTACCTGGAGGCGTTGATCAATACGTACGGCCAAGTCAATGAGTGCCTCCAATTGGTCTGGCCTGGGTTGCCGAGCAAGCTCGTCCTTGATGGACTCCGAGAGACCTTGCCAGAAGACGGAGACGAGCGGCTCTTGTCCCCAGTTCGTCTCGAAATTCCACTGCATACTGTGTCACAGATCTTCGCCCCTGAGTTATCTGGAGGAGGGAAACAGAAGCCATCTCCCGGCGTGCAGGGGAATCAAAGACTTGTCGGAACTCACCCTTGAAGGCTAGGTAGTCTTGTGTCAGGTCCGGGCGCAACTCCCAGACTGGCGAGGCCCATGCCAGCGCGCTGCCCGTCAGTAGGTTGTACACGTAGGCTACCTTCTTCCGGCCAGTGTCGTACTGAAGGGGTGGCATTTCAAATTGAACCTCACACTGGTTAAGGAAACCTCTGCACTCCTGCGGGTTGCCAGCGTACGGCTTGGGAGGCGGTATCTTCACGTCCTGACTGCTGGGTCTGACTGGTTCTGCACCCTGTGGAGGAGAAAGAGGAACAGGTGCTTCCGGTACCAGAGCCGAAAGTTTAGCCATTTGGCGTGTTAGGGCCACAATCTGATCAGCCATGGCCTGGTTTTGCTGTATCAGCGTAGAGATTGCTTGCCTCAGTTCGGCCTGGTCTGCGTCTTGTGGGCTCGTCATAATGTTACGCCGGAGTAGCCCGCAGACCAGACCTGTCCCTAGAACTGAGGTGGCAGGTATGAATACACACACCGACAGAGCGAGGGACGTGTCCGAGTTGTGGTATTAGATGGTGCCAGGCCAGATGGGGTGTATTGCGAGAATACTTGCCGATACCGTTTTCCCAGAAGAATGGTCGTTGCCGTTGCCGAGATCAGGGGTAGGAGATGTATGGAGAAATCGAGATGAGTGCCGAGGTCGAAGGGAGCCAGAAGGTACTTAAACAGGAACAATCCGAAGTCGAGAGCCAAAGGGGGTAGTCTGCCAAGCCGCGTCTAAACCGAGAGAATCAAAGAACAAGCACTGTGAAACACCCATACAAAAACTATGACGAGCGAGGAAGCACAGAACAGAGAGGGTATATAAAGCTGGAACAGCCAACCAGGAGAGGGGGCGTGCCTGGAGGAGCCCAGGGAGCTTCAGTGCATTGGCTGCTGTTCTTGAGCTCAGGTGACACTCAGCAAGAGCCAGATGCGGTGTTTGGGGGCGGAGCCTGAGTGGGGATAAGTTCAAGGGCTTTTGTGGACTTACAGTGCCAACGTGTGCATGAGAGGAAGCAACATGGGGTGCGCACGTGCGTGCGGGGCGGCGATTCCGCGCCGACGGCTGCGGCGCAGAGCGAGGAGGAAGAACCTCGTGGAGCGTCCCACCATGCTGAGGGGTAAGTGATGAAGCTGAAGGGGGCTTGCGTGGTTGTAGTGGAAGGGTCTGAGCAGTGTAAGGAGAGAGCCGTGAGCTCCGCCTGAGACGCTGTGTGCTCACATTCCTAACACTTCCCCACTTCCACCATCGCTACCTGGGCAGATGTGATATCGATGGGTCTGCAGCACTCTTGGGAGGGTTCTCCTCAGCAAGCACATAATAGGGAGGGTCCAGCCCAGCAAGTACCTCCTGCAGAGAGTCCAACTCAGACTACCCACAGACTACCCACTTTCACCTATCTATACCCACAGAGAGGCCTGTTACTCAGGGAACATCATAGAAATTATGGACAAATGAAAAAAATAATACAATTTTATTAACACGTAAATCGCAGAAAGTGAGATATTCTATGCAGTGAATATACTTAAAATCCCCAGTGGTGAGGTATCAAGTCGGCTCTGGACCAATATATTACTATTTAGCTGCGACTTTTTCACATTATACACTTTATATATTTATATATTTTTTTATATACACATGAACACTCACATATTTAAGTTAGAGTGTGCACTTTAATTATTTGATTGTTTATCACTATTAATACCTCATAGATGAGTGCCTTACTATTTTATTGCACTTGTAACGGAGAACATGGCCCTTCAGTATGCTGATGAGGATGCCCTTCATGTTGGCAGGGGAAAGTAGAACGTTTTTTATTTACTTTATTAATGCTGTCTGGCTAATGTTGTGTTTAATAATGGGCAAATAATCTATTATCTATATCTGGATAATAGTTATTTTGCACATTACAGGCGGGCCCCACTAATACAGCGGGTTTCGGTTCCAGGCCCCTGCTGAAAAGCCTGACATAGCCTTTTGACTCCCTCACATGCATCATCTCTACTCAGAGGCGAAGGACTCGCTCTCCGCAGCCCACTGTGAAAGCCTCCCCCCGCGCCAACACCCACCGGAACGTGGCCTTGATGTTCCGCCTGCCCAAGCTGAAGCTCCGGTTTACAACCAGTCCCAAACGCCGGTGAAGGCCGCCCAGTGCCACACCCCAGAGCCGCTGCCCATGTCACGGTGACCCCATGATGGCGAGCCACAGCAGAGACGCGCAGATAAAGAGAGCCAGGACATAACACCAAGCAAGCGTCTCGCTCGTGTTCTGCTGCAGGCACCTACACTGATCATCCATCCGTCGTATTAGCGGAACGCCGAGAAGCGGAACGCCGAAAAGTTGTGCCCTACTGTACTGTATGTGTTTGGTGGGGGGAAGGAAGGTGTATTTTTTTAAATGTAGGCCAAGTTTTTTTTTAAATACAGGAATGGTACCGCAGGCCAGTGGGGACCCAGACCCATGGGGACCACCCAAGGACCATAAGATGCCCATAGGGACAACTGGAAACGTGGAGACCCATGACTAGCTGAACACTTGGGCTTCAAAGGGGTTAATATGTAATGCGTTTTATTTTTATCACCAATTCTATGTTGGTTTATGATATTTTACCCATGTATATAATTAAGTATTAATCTCAGATGAACAGGGAATTACTGGCAAATAATGCACTGGCTGCGAGGCACAGCCGAGGGACTTTAACCCAGTCAGGGCATTATTGGCCAGTAATGCCCTGTTTTGAGGGGATAATTACTATTATAGGCTAAATATAGGCTTTTTTTTTTTTTTACTTTTTTCATAAAAAATATACACTTTTGTAGTCATATTGGTTTTTTTTCAGCATGATTGTCTACACACACACACACACACACACACACACACACACACACACACACACACACACACACACACACACACACACACACACACACACACACACACTGCAGCCCCCCTCTATACACACACAAACACACTCTGTTCTCCCCCCACACACTGCAGCCCCATCTACATCCACAAAACACACACACCAGCAGCCCTCCCTCTACAAAAACTGCAGCCGCCCTGTAAACCCACACACAGCAGACACACAAACACTCTGCACCCCTCGTCCACCCACAAAACACATACTTAAGACACACACAACCGCCCCCCTCTGCACCCACAAAACACACACTGCAGAGACACACAAACCAACAAAACAGACTATGCCACCTCTACATCCACAAAAACACACCAGCAGCCCCCTCTCTACACCCACTGCAGCCCTACTGTAAACCCTCACACTGGAGACATACACACCAACAAAACACTCTGCACCCCTCCTTCACCCACAAAATACACACTAAAGACACACACACTGCAGACACACACCAGACAAAGCAACAAAGCAGACTCTGCTGCTGCCCCTATACACCCACAAAAAACACATCAACAGAAGACACCCACACACCAATAAAACACTCTGTCGGCCCCCAGAGAGCAGGAATTTCAATAATGCCCGGAATTTTACAGCTTTAGCCTATAATGGCCCACAATGTTGGCAATTATATACATCGGCAAGTTAGGAATAATGCCAGCCTGGAGTAGGTGATACAAAATTGGTATTTTGGGGTGATACTACGGTTCCATTAAATATCGGGAATTGATGTATGGCATCAGCATTACTAAAAATGTGGTATTTAGTTAACACTTTTTTTTGGAGATTATACTGCATTTTTGGCTCATTGGAGGTTGATGTATAAAGGCCTTAGACCTATATTTACTAAGCAGTCTTCTGCCATAAAAGAAAATGTGGCACTGGAAGACTGTCACAAAAAAATATTTGCCTAATGCCCAAATGGACCTAATGCACCTGTAAGGGGCATAACAGAAGTTATCTGTAATTGAAAGAAAATATTGCTGTTAGTTAAAAAGAAATGCTGTAGTCAGCATCTGGGCATTTACAAACAGAATATCTTTTGCTAGAATGTCAATACGCTGTACTTCCACTGCTGAAGGGACTTTAAATATGTTTCCTTGCTTTGTAATATTATGTGCATCTCTCTAGCCATTAGACAGTTAACTCCTTTAATGCCAGACTTATTTCTGCAATAAATTGCAGGTCCCCCCGAAGCGTGAGGGTAATAATCAATTCTCAACATCCCAAACCAGAAATGAGTAACAGCCACATTGTGCAGTTAATGGTCACAGCTTGTACACGCACATAGAAAATAAGAAAATTCAGTTTTGATTTGGAGTGCCTGCCCTGGGTATTCAATTCAAACTCATTGTCTTCAATTTTATTAAAGTCAATAGAAAATGTTATTGCAGTATAAATTAAATGGAAGGCTCCAGACTCGTGGGATACACCAAGAAATTGGACGGAAACTGCTCTGAGTCAAGATACACATGCAGGTGTCAAGACAAGTGTTATACAGAGAAAGGTATAGCTTATTCAATAGGGATTTCTTCTCTACCCTCTATAGTAACGAACTAACCTATTGACTCAAAGATAGAGGGGGCTCATCTCATCTATCTTTCTGTTTACATAGTGGTTATTGTGAAAGTGGAGCACTGTGTATTGAAGTGTATTTCACAACAGGCTAACAAGTTTTCTTGATTACACATCTACAATAAGGTTACAAAGAGAGATTCCACCTCTTTTGTTTAGGGTCTTTAAACCTCGTTATTTAACACACATAATACAGTTTGAGTGGCCTGCCATAGTTTGTAAATAAAAAAAGAATTATTTCGATGCCAGAAAAGGTTTTCAACCCAGATCAAGGACTTTTGTGAATCTACATTATATGTGACAAAATGATGAGCATTAAAGGAAATTAGACTTTAATGGGACTTACCATTTTATAATCCTTTTAAAAATTGTGATTCCCTTTTTAAACACAGCAGTTGCTGATGCTCCCTTTGTTGTAATAATCTCACTCTTAAATGTCAGCATTCCTGCACTAACACACACATCCTTGATGATAAGATGTATTTGTGCAATAAAAGAGTAAGTCCCATGTATACAGAGAGTGTGAATCAAGCACAAAGTTAATGTAATATTGTTCATTTGCAAAATAGGAAAATAGGGCTTGAGCAGACCTTCACAGAACTCACTACATTGGAGATGCTTGTTCCATTAAATATTTACAGGATGTTACCCACAAGAGATCTAAGCCCAGTCTTCTGCCATAAAACACTTTCTGACTCTGGAAGGCAACTTACTTACAGCCCATTGAAGTCAAGATGCTGCTGTGTTCTAAGGGGCCTATTCACAAATGCCCTTATACTGTAGCACAATATTGCCTGAACTGCTATTCACAAAGCAGTGATAACAGTGCAGTATCGCGCTAGAATGGCTTTTTAATGCCGATTAACAACCAGAGCCAAAAAATGGTAACAGTTCTTTTTTTTGCCAGTAATACTGTAGCTATTCACAAAGTAGTGATAAGCTTATTGGCCTATAAAATCAGTTAAAGGCTGGTGCTAAAAATGTTGAAAGATGCATAAAAGCATTTTTTCTCTGCATAGGATTGATACCAGTGGCCAGCGGGGGTCTCCGGGTTGCCCATGTGGGTGTCTGGGGGTCCTCAGATGGTCCCCGCTGGTGTCTGCAGGCCCCCGGTGGGCCCTGTGGGTATCCGGTGGCGTTGTGGGTATCCAAGGGTCCTCGGGTGGTCTCCGTGGGTGTCTGGGGGCCTTAGGTTGGTCCCCACAGGTGTTCGGGGGTCTTTTTGTAGTCCCCTCAGGTGTCCAGGGGTTCTCAGTTGGTCCCTGTGGGTGTCCGTGTGCCTCTGGGTGGTCCTTGCAGGTTCCCACTGACCTGCGGTATCAATCCTATGCAGAAAAAGAATGTGCAATACATTCAAATAAATACACCCCCCTCCCCCCTCACCAGTACACACAGTACAGTAATTGGCAAAATTGCTATTATCCAGGTATGGATAATAGTGCATTTACCCATTTAAAATTAAACATCAGCCAGCATAAAGTAAATAAAACTTGCACTTATCCCCTCCTTCTCTTACCGTCCACCCCAAAACTGGAACAACCTACCGGAGACTCTCACATCCACCACCAGTTTAAGTTCTTTCAAAAATAAGGCTGTCTCACATTTTAATCTGTCTATAACTGTTACATAAGTCTATAATATACATCTTCTCTAACTGTGCATGCAATGTATTGTATATAAGGTATACCCTGTTCATTTATGTAACTGTATTTGTAACCATGTATTATTTGTCATATTAACTATGTCCAGAACATACTTGAAAATGAGAGGTAACTCTCAATGTATTACTTCCTGGTAAAACATTTTATAAATAAAATAAATAAATAAATGATGAAGGCTTTCCTCATCCTCATCAACATCCTTGTCCTTCGTGGGCAGCAACAGTACAATAAAAAAAATACAAACTAATGGCCCCTAACCCCTTAATCACCTTAGCGGTTAGTAACCACTATAGTAATTAAGGGGTTAACCCATCCCCTGCGCTACCATCCCTGGAGCCTAACCACCCACCCTGGGGATACTACCCCCACGACCCATTTATTGGCACAGTGTTAAAGCATGCCCATACAATATGGGCATGCTTTGCCACTATAGCAATAAATGGGGGAGCTAAAAAAAAACAGGCACAGAATAAAACACATTACATAAATAAATATACACATTACAATTGCCAAGAAAACAATTGATTGGCACAGTGGTATATCATGCCCATATAAAGGCATGCTTTAACCACTATCACAGTCAATGGTCACCCTAAAAAAAAAACAATCAAACCCTCACCCCCCCTTTGACTACTTTTGAAAAGCTCTGTCTTATAGAGACCGACACACGCAGACTCACATTGCAAATGTATAAAGAATTAATCGGTTCTGGCCCTAAAGTAACGCATAAGCTAGGATATATGACAAAATATATAAGCTAGGATATATGAAAAAATAGGAAACATTCCTTGGAGAGGTCTTGGAACCGGATAAATGGACTCTGAACATTACGGCAGCTGCTAAACATTCAATTTGCACAACATTAAAGAAGAATGCTTATCTCACCCCAATTAAATTATTGAATTTTATAACAGTGCACTCCCCATTATGCCAGAGACCATGTAGGGAGTCCGCAGACCTGTTACGCATGCTGTGGTCCTGCCCTCGGATTGTCATCTTATGGGACAAAATCAAACATTGGCTACAGAGGATTTAAGACCTCACAATTCCCCTAGACCCATGGCTCTTTCTATTGAATAGACCAATACCAGGCCTAGCCAAAGTGGAAATTAAACTTGTTGCTCATTTCACAAAAGCAACGAGGTGCGACATCGCAGCATTATGGAAATAGAACGAAAGATAAAGAAGAAAAGAACTAAGAAAATAACTTACTGTAACTGAGGACCTTGGCTGTTGAGGAACATTGCTTGTTTGTTCGAGAGCTTCCAGAGAACCTGGAATCGGAGGGTGAAAGATAAGAAAAACCATTGAATGTATGTTATTTTAATTTTGTAGTTTTTTTCATTGAATTATTTAATGTAAAATGTTCCATTGATCATTGATTGCCAATGTATTTATCTATAGATACATACAATGACAAGCAATGCATTTTTTAGCAAATGCTTCCTTTTATTTATTTTAAATGTATTGTGGTTGTTTGCTTTTAATTTTTTTCTAGTATTTATTTTGTGTTTTTGATTTTTAATTATGGGAATTTTTTTGTTTTCTATTTTTAATTTCTGTTATTTTTTTGTGTTTGCTTTTTAATTGGGGCTTATTTTTGGTGTTTTGCTTTTTAATAATGGTATTTATTTGGTGTTTTCTTTTATTTATTTATGTTTTTGTGTTTTGATTTTTAATTCTGGTGTTTCTTTGGTATTTGCTTTATTGATTTCTGGGAAAATGTTGTGTTCTCTTTTTTATTGCTGTTTATTTGGTGATTGTTTTGATTGAATTTGATTTTGTTGGTGATTGTTTATTTTTTTGGTTGACCATTGACTGTCATAGTGGTAAATCATGCCCATATTATATGGACATGTTGTACAACTGTGCCAATCAATTGTTTTCTTGGCATTTGTAATGTTGTTTTTTTTTATGTAATGTGTTTTATTTTGGGCCTGTTTTTTTTAGCTTCCCCATTTATTGCTGTAGTGGCAAAGCATGTCCATATTATATCAATGGGTAGGGGCAGTGGAGGGTGGGTGTAGTGTCCCATGGTAGGGTGGTTAGGCCTCCCGGGTGGGTAGTAGAGGAGGGTGGGTTAACCCCTTAATTACTATAGTGGTTACTAACCGCTGAGGTGATAACAGGGTCAGGGTCTATTAGATTGCATTTTTTATTGTATTATTGCTGCCAACGGAGGAAAATGATAGTGATGAGTATGAGGACGCCCTTCACCCTGGCAGGCTGGCAGGGGTAAGTGCAAGTTTTATTTACTTTATGCTGCTGGTTCATGTTTTATTTTAAATGGGCAAATCTGGATAATAGTCATTTTGCCCATTACTCTACTGTATGTTTTAAGGAAGGGGAGGTTGTTGGGGGTACAGGGGGTGGGTGTGTTGTGTATTGGTGGGTAGTAGATATTGTAATGTTTATTGGGGGTAGAAGGGTGAGTGAAGGGGGTATTTGGCTCAGGGTGAGTAGATAGGGTGAGTAGATAGTCCTACCGGGTGGGTCGCGGGTCACCTTCATTACCATTACCCCTATTACCCATCTCTCTCCATTCCCTGACCCGGCTACCCACAACAATGAGTCCCACAACCGGACGTGACTTTGTGGCTTCAGGTTGGTGTATCAAAATCCCCACGTTGGCCTCGCTGTTCCGTCCTGTTTGTACCAAGCCCCCGTTACAGTATGCTCAGCCTCAAAACACGGACCCCACTGTGGTGGATCAGGTTTTGGCCCTGCACGCAATTCTGTTCCATAAACTGGAACTATACAGTTGCACCGACGAGTATTCTAAAACTTGCCTTAAACTTGCCTTGGAAAATCTGGAGCTATAACCAACAAGATCCAGGTACATGCTGGGTACATGCTGCAACATTTCAGTGACATTTCTGCAGAGACTAATGGCCCATCAGATTAACACAGCAGGGGTCCTGACAGTCCCATTCAGTTTGAATGGGACTGCCAGGGACCCCCACTGTTAATCCGATGTCTGCAGAAATGTCACTGAAATGTTGCAGCATGTACCCAGCATGTACCCAGCATGTACCTGGGTCTTGTTGGTGATTGCCCCAGATTTGTTTTAGAATACTCGTCGGCACTACAGTACCTAAACCAGAATGATTAATGAATTGATCAGCTCCATACCATCGTACAGTCAGCATCGGAACAGGTTCAGTGTTAATCGGCGCCCCCAGCCCCCACCGCAGAAGTATTCTGGAACCAGTCGTGGCAATGCCACATTGAAACCATGACTCCCCACTCCTAACCAGTATGGTGGGGATCCACTCAGATGTTGGGGTTTCTTAAACCAGTGTTCCATTCAATTTGAACTGTTACCATCCTGGTTAACATCGCAGCATTGCTGGTTGGCGTACATTATGTCCCTCCTGACGGATGAAGCCTTGGCATGGGCATCACCTATTTGGGAGGAGAATAGACCGGACCTCACTAGCATCCTGTCGCTATTCATTCAGGAACTCCGGTGGGTCTTTGACACACTGGGACGCAAAGTGATGGCTTCCTCTTCCCTCTTACATGTCTCACAAGGCTCCCGTTCGGTCGCTTGCTACGCAATCGAGATTCGGACCCTCGCCACAGAGACTGGCTGGATTAACGAGGCACTAGTCGCAGTCTTCTGGCAAGGGCCCTCCAGGAACCTCGAGAACGAGCTCTCCACACTTGAGTGGCCATCGGTTGGAGGGTCTTATTACCCTCTGCATCCACATTGATCAACGTTTGCAGGAACGGATAGCCAATAGAGCCCAGCGCAGAGAGAGTGTTTGCCTCTTTGAACCTCATTCATTTCCCTCTGTCCCCGACAAATTTACGGGCCAGAGGAATCAATGCAGCTGGAAAGTAGTAAGCTCTCTGTCAATAAGAAGCACCGCAGGAAAAGCACAGGATTGGTTATTGTGGTCTAGCCAGGCACCAGGCTCTTCTTTTTTCCAATTAGTTGGGAAATGCCACTTCCCAGTGAGATCCTGGAGAATCACATTGGGAACAATCTGCTCTTCTCCATCGGGCCTACCTACTAGGCTTCTGCTTCCTATTGAATTGATCGGGAATCCTTTGTGGTCAAGGCGTAGGCTTTCGTGATCTCCAGGTCAGATGCCAACTTCATCAACCAGGGTTTCATCAAGAAACACTGAGGGGGCTATGCACTAAGCAGTGATAAGTCATTTTAAGAGCGCGTAGTGCTTTTAGAACGTGAAGTTCCGCCGAGCGCTATGCACTAAGCCGCGCAAACAGGCACTTTGCGCTCTAAAACGGCTTTTCCTTGAAATTTTTTCTAAGTCCAACTTTGATCGTACGATCAGCTGTTTGCGCTGAATCCTGTCCTTCTGCGGGATTCACTAAGCAACGCAAACTGATCGTAGGTTAAAGTTGCGCTGAATAAAGCTCACCAGCCAAAGGCAGGTGATAAAAAAAACTGGACTTAGAAAAAATTCTTTGTTTACCTTTTTGCATGCGCAAAACCAATACAACAGGCCGGCGGGTGTCCCCGGCTCACCCCGCGTGGGTCCTCGAGGGAGGCCGAGGGTCGCACGGGTGTCCCCGGCTGACCCCGCGGCCGTCCCGGGTCCCCGCGGGAGTCCTGGGGTACCCACGAGCCTGCAGTACCAATGTTGTGCCAACAAAAATACTAAACATTATTTGTAACTAAATACACCGCCCTAACACATACAGTACAATAATGTGCAAAATAACTATTATCCAGATGTGGATAATAGATTAATTGCCCATTATTAAACACTGCATTAGCATACCTAAATAAACTCAATAAAAACAGCAGCCAGCTAATCCAATCAATACAAGCAGTAACAACATCAACAATTATTTAATTAAACCATTAACCAATGAAACCAATTAATTCCTAAACCAAATCAAAATGAATAGTAACACTAACCAATCAAACCAATTAATTACAACAACATTAATGAATGTAACATTAAAAGACAAATAAATACATTCAAACAATCTCTGAAAGAACCATAAAACGCATTAGCCAACATAATACAACATTAACTACAAACGAACACCAATCGCAAACATTTTATTACATTAAGCAGGAAAAATACAAACAATTACATCCACATAAGAAACTGACATTAAAAAAACCAACAGCAATACCAAGCCAGAAATGCCCCCAAAATATTGTAATAATAATGTATTAATCTGTACCCTAAAGTGGTACAGATTAATATATTATCAGTCAATGTGCCTCCCCCAAAAAATCAACAATCACATCCAATGAACAAACCTGTAAAAAAAGACATTTACAAACATTCTATATATTATGTACGATTAGAAGCGGTGGCCCTCCGACTCCCGGGGTAACAGGAAGCTCACGAACCTTGAAGGCCTCCAACAGCATCCGAAGCCATCCGCCATGAATATCCGGCTCAGGTACCCCAATCTTCTTTTTTCTTTCTTTAATCACCTTCTTCTATCTTCATCTGTAACCATTTATTGTTCTTCTTTATCTTCTTTCTTCATCTGTCAATCCAAAATACCCCATGTTAAATCCCAGCCGATGCTGTCTCGTCGGGTTCTTGGGCTCAAATGAGGCGTCACGGCCTTAAATATGGCTTGTGACGTCACATCTAGCCTCAAAATGGTTAACAGCCACCTGGTTGGCTGTTCAAACCATGTTCCGACTTTAATTTTTTTTTTTTGACATGACATCACTTAAAGGGAATGATGCCAGCCAATCAGAATAGCTGTGCTTCATTTGCCTTTAAGATGACGTCACGAAATCCGAGATGGCCGGCGTCACATGGTATTTCAGCCAATCAGAGTGTGGAATTGGTTCCCAAAATTCCAGGTCTTTGACACATTGGGACGCAAAGTGATGGCTTCCTCTTCCCTCTTACATGTCTCACAAGGCTCCCGTTCGGTCGCTTGCTACGCAATCGAGATTCGGACCCTTGCCACAGAGACCGGCTGGATTAACGAGGCACTAGTCGCAGTCTTCTGGCAAGGGCCCTCCAGGAACCTCGAGGACGAGCTCTCCACACTCGAGTGGCCATCGGTTGGAGGGTCTTATTACCCTCTGCATCCACATTGATCAACGTTTGCAGGAACGGATAGCCGAGAGAGCCCAGCGCAGAGAGAGCGTTTGCCTCTTTGAACCTCATTCATTTTTAAGAAATTCTCACCGGCAGAGCATAATTATGATGTTGGCAACCGGAAGCTTCTTCAAGAATGGAGACACCTTCTGGAGGGCACTGAGAATCCTATCACTATCCTCCTTACTACAAGAACTTAATGTACATTGAGGGCACCCATCGACTGGGGTCAAACTCGGTGGTCACTATTTTTCTCCTGCTTCAACTCCATTATTTCTTATATCCCTGACTCTAAAAACATAAAAGCTGACACAATCTAACGACAATTCCTAGTGACTACGTAGCGGAAAATCCTATCCTTCCCGCTTCTTGCATCATCCCAGTGGCCAATTTCGACACCTGGCGGGACATTATTCGGGAAAATCCCAGAGGGTGTCGACATCCCTGAGTATCGCCTCTTTATGTCGTCATGCCTCTGGTGAATGGTCATGGAATGGGGCTATAACTTCCAGAGTGTCGGCCATCCAGGAGAGAGGAGGACTACCAAACTCCTGGAATAAACATTTTGGAGACCCGAGATCCATAAGGACATGAAGACCTTCATTGTAGCATGTCCTGTGTACGCCCGGATAAGAACACCTAGGAATCGCTCTGAGGATTTTCTTCGGCCCATTCCTATCCTGGACCGTCCTTGGACACATGTCTCCATGGACTTCATCATGGAGCTACCACTATCAAGGGGCATGACCATGATCCTAGTTGTGGTGGATTGCTTCTTGAAGCAGGCACACTTCATCCCGCTGAATGGACTTCCCAACGAGGTCTTCATCCAAGAAATCTTCTGCCTTCATGGAGTGCCACAGGTTGTCTCCGATCGGGGTTCTCAATTCATATCCAAGTTTTGGCGGGCCTTTTGTCAATGACTCAGAATAACCCTGCACTTTTCGTCCGCATATCATCCCAGTCTAATGGACAAACGGAGCGGACTAACCAGTCCCTGGAGCAATTCATTCATTGCTACGTCCCTGAAATCCAGGACGACTGGGCTGATCTGTTGCCATGGGCAGAGTTTTCCCACAATAATCTGCGGAATGAGTCATGCCAGGAGTCGCTCTTCTTCTGGAACTAAGGGTTTCACCCTTTAGCACTCCCTTCTTCCAGAGCTGCGTCCGGGGTCCCAGCCATGGATGACCAGATCAAACAGCTACAGGAGCGTTGAGCTAAGATCCAAGAGAGCCTGGTTAGAGCTGTTTCCGCCCAGATGCAAGCTGACATAGGCGAGCTTCCCCTTTATATAACCTAGGAGACATGGTCTGGTTATCAACTAGGATAATCAAGTTGAAGGCGCCTACCACAACATTTTCTCCAAAGTTCAATGGCCCTATCCCCATGATCGAGGGTCAATCCGGTTTCATTCCAGCTGTGTTTGCCACCGATCATGAGGATCCAGGCTGTATTTCATGTGTCTCTCCTAAAGCCTTTTGTACAGGATCCATCTACCCAGGCTCCCATGCCCCCTCCAGAGCCTATCCTAGTGGATGGACCGCAGGAGTTTGAGCTCCAGACTATCCTGGACTCCAGGAGGTCCAGAGAAGGACTTCAGTACCTGGTCCATTGGAAAGGATTTGGTCCGGTGTAACAGTCCTGGGTTCCCTGGTAGCAGCTCCATGCTCCTTGTCTGGTCCGGGTCTTCCACTGGAAATATCTGTTGAAACCGGCCCTTGTGTGCCCAGAGGTCACTTCTGAAGGGTGGGGGGTACTGTGAAGGTTGGCGCAGGCTCCACCACCGTAAAGCTTTGGACGCCTGATTGGTTCAAGCTTTGTTCCTGCCTGCTGTGCAGCTGCGCACCTGATTGTCTCTCCCTGCTATTTATGCTCAGCCTTTTCCTCCAGAAAGATGGCTTAACATAATCTGTTGTGATGTGTGCTCATCGAAAGCACTTTGTTTCACCTCACCTTGACCCTGCTAACCTCCATTCCTTTACCCCGGCTACTGACCCCTATGACCCATCACTCTCCACTCTACCTCATCTTGTGTATCATTATCCCACCTCGGCCTTGTGGTTCTGTCCTGTTTATTGTGAGCACTTGTTAACCTGAGCCTTGCCTTTAAATATCAAGCATTTCCCAGACTCCTATGCTAGCAGTAAAATCATAATGCTAACTCACACTCTACCAAGTCTTTGAGCATCAAATCTTTTATGCTGCTACCCCTAGCCTGGTTTGTACATAGTATTTATTTTACTGTGTTGCCTTGTGCTTCCCTGGATCAGCATGCTGCCTGCCACCCTCTTCTGGGCTGCCTGGCATCACTGTCATGGCTGGCCCTCCACCCACCACTTTATGGGCAAGATATACTCATGTGCCTGTCCAAACGCCCTCTCTGGGCAAGCCAAACTCATGAGCCTGGCTGTCCTCCCTCTCTGAGTAAGATACAGTCACCTGTCAGGCCCCTTCCCTATTTTTCCCTTCTCAAGTTAGCTTGCACTCACCATACTGTGGATTTTTTTTACTCTATTTAACTGCTTACTTGGTATTCCTGGCATACCTGGGTAGTTACATGTTTATTTCATGATTTCTGATAATAATAATTATTAGGAAGACAAAAATAAATGAATATTTTGTGTATTATTTATACGAGTGCTTACACTGCATTGCAATATATCACACTAATGGAATGCAACTTTAACGTGTTTTGCTGTTATAAAGAACTGAAATGTTTTGCCCTGGTGTTTGTTACATATCCTTCTGGCAGCAAAAATATTAAGTCACACAGCAGTTACAACATTTTCTGCTGGAGTGGCAGGAATTTACATCTACATCTATGGAGCAATGTATTGCAAACCCCATCAGGAACACATTGGAATATATATCTGGATTCCCAAGGGTCTTATTTTCCTGCAGCTGCAGCATTTATATTGCTAATTTCTCTTGGAAATAGCCACATGGGAACAGCTTGGCCAAATGCAATGCTTCAGTTCCTCTGGCACTCATGTACTGTAGCTTGCCCTCCAGCCTCTCGTTCTGGCGCAGATCTGTCGGCTACAGCTGTAGTAGGGAAATCACAGAGCTAATGGACATGTTACAATCTGGAGGAAACATTGTGCACTTGTGCCACTGATGCTGATTGCCAATGTTCACTGATTATTCCATATTCATTGTGGCATATATTTTTGCCAATGCTGTTAGACAAGCCAGACCTCAGCAATATTGTAATTCCTATTTAAACTATGTAACACTACAGCTGCTGGTCTGGTGAATATATACTGAGCATTACAGAATGCTGGGCACATTTAGCTAAAATGTACTCTCACAAAGGAATTATTATGTGTTCCTTGAGAGTTAGAGCCATGATTGGTAAAATGTTGTCCATTATAATTGCTATATATTTTGATAGAATAAGAGTAACCAAATTCCGAGCATGTTCATAACTATAGCTGAAAGTGCTAAAACAGGTATCACTATTTAAAGAGCTTTAATGTATACAGTACAGACAATGGCCTAGAGTCACCAAGCTCTATTAACACTGAATTAATATTGCACCAGGAAAGAAAAAATGACAAGGTGTTTTCCCCCCAATTTTATGACCTAAATCATAAAGATTGTGGTAATATTTTACCGAGTAAACTATTTTGACACTTGTTACGAGTCACTAATTAATGTGACCATTAATAACGCATTCATTATTGCGTTCGCATAAGTAATAATTCTACCAAAGGGTTCTGTAAAATCAATTATTACAGGACCTATGGTAGAAATTACATTAACCCATTTCATGCCTGTAGTTACCAAGGTATACCACCGGCATCAAATGGGTTAATATTACGAAAACTGCACTACTTAACCCCCGTGGCTACCTAAGTGGCTAGTAAAGCATTGCCATGCACTTTACTAACCTCTAAGGCAAGAAAGGGGTTTAACACAACCACCACCTTCCCTCCAGGGGGCCTAATCACCCTCCCAAATGGTAACTACCCGAAATGCCCACCATGTTACACTCACCCCCCAAAATAAAACCTAACCCCCCCTCTTGAGTAATGTCAAATAACCCTATTAGCCAATAAAAAAATACTAATTAAAAACATTAATTAAAAAATGCATTTGAACATAAATCCATTGATTTTCACAGTGGCTTCCTAGGCCCTCTCAATGGGAGTCCAGGAGGGTAGTTGGTGTAGATGGAGCACAGCTGCAGACGCCCTGCAATGTGAAGCAGGGAAAACAAAACCAGGCCACTCTGCAGTAGTATTATCAAAAAGTGTATTAAGCCAGCAAGCACATACAGGGAACAAAAATAGAACAGATAGAACGCACCTACGCGTTTCGTACAATAGTACTTTATTTATACTTGATAAAGTACTATTGTACGAAACGCGTAGGTGCGTTCTATCTGTTCTATTTTTGTTCCCTGTATGTGCTTGCTGGCATAATACACTTTTTGATAATACTACTGCGGAGTGGCCTGGTTTTGTTTTCCCTGCTTCACATTGCAGGGCGTCTGCAGCTGTGCTCCATCTACACCAACTACCCTCCTGGACTTCCTATCTGATGGACTGCACGCTACTGATCCTGAGAGTGCCCCCCCGGATGCGCAGGTAAAGTGCCAATGTGCCTTATCTAAACCCTGCTATTCAATGGACATAGTTCCTTCCTTCATATACTGTTAGGGTGATTATTGTGTACATCACAGTGGCTGTCCCAACTGACTCCACTTGTCACTTCCCCTACAGTTATTACGCATTATTGCTTTATTGAGGGGCACTCCGTCGTCGCCAGACCACCAAGCTTATGGTCTCAATTACAATTATGTTACAGAAGTTACCGGTCTGATTCTGAGCACCACACATACCACATCTCCTCTCAATGGGAGGCAAGATAACCACATTGGCAATCAATGTAAACCTATAATAACTATAAAAAAAGCAATACAAAATAATCCAAGGGACGATGAGCTAAACAAAAGGCATCAAATATAATCCAAAGTCCAATGGCCTAAACAAAAAACATCCTTAAAAAAATAATCCAAAGCCATCCATGACCTGTGATGTGGGATCCTTCAAATTGACCAAAGCCCTTGATCCTCTGTTTCTTTAAAAAATCTTCCTCTGTAACTATTTCTTAATTGTCTTCTTCACAGCCATCTTCTTTCTTCTTCTCTAATCTTCAACCCCCCATATGTGATCTTTCCCCTATCTTCTGGTCTTCTGCATTAAGCATTTTGCAGTACCTGCATAACTATAACGTCACAATTAGGCATAATTTAAATTGCAAAGTCTTATTCCCAGCATGATTTTACTCTCGTAAACAAAAGCCCTATTTTGGGCATAACGCCACGTTATTGAAAGATAATGCAATAGTATGATCCAATAACGTGTTGTTAAGCCTTTGCTAATGAAATGTATTTCTGATGTTTTGCATATTATTAGCTTTGAGGATACTATGTTAACGCAGGAAACTTCATTTCCATTCCTGTTTTAGGTAATGGGCCATGATTTAACTGAGCTTTGTGGATCTGGCCCTAGAGATGGGCAAATATTTTGCCAACATTAGAATTTGCAGCAAATACTGTATGACGTTTATTCAAAGATGCGGATATTCGCTTCTTGGGTTTAAAAAGTGAAATTCACCTACCTGTATGCAATACCACCAACCGAACCGTCACACCACATTCGATTGTGAATGTTGTAATATTAAATATGCCCAGTAGTTCCACACCCTGAAATATGAGTCCCAAGTAATATATATATATATATATATATATATATATATATATATATATATATATATATATATACAGGCATACCCCGCATTAACGTACGCAATGGGACCGGAGCATGTATGTAAAGTGAAAATGTACTTAAAGTGAAGCACTACCTTTTCCCCTTATCGATGCATGTACTGCACTGCGATCGTCATATACGTGCTTAACTGATGTAAATAACGCATTTGTAACAGGCTCTATAGTCTCCCCGCTTGCGCACAGCTTCCGTACAGGTAGGGAGCCAGTATTGCTGTTCAGGACGTGCTGACAGGCGCATGCGTGAGCTGACGTTTTCCAATTGAGCAATATGTACTTACTTGCGAGTGTACTTAAAGTGAGTGTCCTTAAACCGGGGTATGCCTGTATATATATATATATATATATATATATATATATATATATATATATACACAGATGCAACTGCTGGTTCTGCGCCACGTGCCGCACAGGCCCCGTATGGCATCCTAATCTGCTCCTATCCCACACCACGGAAATTCTTAATTTTCACGTGATTTAGCCCTAATCTGAAAGAGTGCAGAAATTGAAATTTAGCCTTGTCTGCAATACCAGCCAGAAATGCAAGTCGACAATCGCAAGTTATTGTATCTTAAAAATCTAACCGCAATGCAACCATCACTTATTCCCATTCATGTGCACACGATTCGATATCACAGAGACGTACAGTACTGTATGTACTTCAAATTTATTTAATTGAAATATTAAGAGTAAAAATGTGAACACACCAAAAAGTATTTTTAGAGAATGGAATGTTTTATTAGCACACGATAATAAAGCATGAGATATTTGAAATATTTAAATTAATATTTGTATATGTTTATATGAGATTAGTACTTTATGTACAGTACTACTGTAAGTGTATTTAATTTAAATGTAAAGAGTAAAAACTTGAACACACCAAAATATATTTTTAAACAAATGGAATGTTTTATTTGCAAACACTAATAAAGTAAAAATGAATAATGTGCAAATACAAAGTCGTCTCTTCCTCCAAATCTCAAATGTTCTTTTATTTTTCTGCTTCGAACTGGCTGTCTCTTCTTAGACGTCTTGTCTGTAAAGAAAGAGACAATATTCAATATAAATAATCGCACCTTACATTGTGAAATTCTGGGGTTTTCTTTTTGTTTGAGAAGAAAAGACATGGCATGCTTGGATTTAAGCACAGTACAGTGCAGTATTGGTGGATAATATTGGCAGTATTGAGGGATGAGTTTCCTGCACCATGGATGTGTTTCCTGCTTGTTGTCTTTGCACGGCCCCAAACATAAAAAAACATAAATAAACATAAGATTTAAACAATGACTCTATCCAATTCTGAGGTTTTTTTGTTTGACAAGAAAAGAAATGGCATGCATTGATTTAAGCACAGTACAGTACATTGCCTGGCAGATATTGATGGATGATTCCTGCACTGCGCATTGTCTTCTCCCGGCCCCAAACCTGCAAAACATTAATGAACATAAGAATTAAACAATTACTCCATTATCCAATTCTGAGGTTTTTTTTGTTTGACAAGAAATGACATGTCATGAATTACATTACCTGGCAGTATTGATGGGTGAGTTTCCTGCACCAAAGGTGTGTTTCCTGCATGTTGTTTTCACCCGGCCCCAAACATGCAAAATATAAAAGAAGCATTAAACAACTAATACAATATACTTTTTTATTATATTACAAACATTTTTAGGCAAATTTTTATTTTTAAATTAATAGTTAAGGTAGTCGTCCCCATAGCCCTTGGAGCTCTAGCCATGAGCCCTTTTATGCTACAAAAGGGCATTGATGGTGTCTCATTGCTTTAAAAACAAGCTCGGCCATATTTAAATGGCGCAAGACATCATCCCCAATAGGTTTCCGTAACTTATCGACTTCTTGCTCCTTGTGCCATCAAAATCAACATTTCGGCACCACAGATTGTACTGCTCAAAAGTTATGTGGTGTTTAAAAATTAGCATGGCTAATTTGTGCGCAAGTCCTGAGCTGTTGGTAAGGTCTCTATTGAGGGTTTTCTGTGAGAGGTCAATTAGTGTGATGTTAGGGATCACACTGAGCTGCGTCACTGGTTGCCTTAGCAGTGGTTCACTCCTGTGTGCTGCGGGTGTACTTCTGTTATCAGGTGGGGGTAGAAGCTATGGGAGGATGCTGTCCTCTTGCGATACCTGTGCTGTCTTGCCTCCACAGTCTTGTTGTGCTTCAATATACTTGCTCCTGACCTTAACTTTTCCTCCAGACTCCGCTCTTCTGTTCTCCTGACCTTGGCTACGACCATCCGCACCTCTCCGTCAAGTGGGGACAAAAACACTGTCTCAAACTACAGGCCAATCTCACTTCTCCCAATTCTATCCAAAGTTATGGAAAAATGTGTCCACTCCCAATTAAGCGATTTCTACACCAAGACAAATTTCCCTAGCCAATTCCAGTCTGGGTTTCGTCCCAAACACTCCACCGTAACTACCCTGCTAAAAGTTTGCAATGAAATCCAGTGTGAAATGGAACGGGGACAACTCACTGGTGCAGTATTCCTAGATTTTGCAAAGGCTTTTGACACAGTTGATCATGTTATCCTGCTTAACAAACTCCAGAGCTCTGGAATAGGGAAACATGCTTTAAACTGGTTTCAGTCCTACCTATCAGGAAGATCCCAACATGTGTCCATCTCAGGCTTTAACTCCAACCCCCTGGATATCACCTGTGGTGTCCCGCAAGGCTCTGTTCTGGGGCCCCTACTCTTCTCAGTGTTCATTAATGATCTTCCCACAGCTTGTAAGGAAGCCTCAATACACATGTATGCAGATGACACAATCCTGTATGCACACAGCCATAGCCTCTCTGACCTTCAACACATACTTCAGTCTGACTTTTTGAGACTCGAAAACTGGATTTCCCAAAACAAACTGTTTTTAAACACTGACAAGACTGTAACAATGGTATTTGGGACCAAGACTAAATTTGTAAAGCTTCCAGTGACTGAGCTCCTGATTAGAACCAACGCTAAAACCACCCTAACACCTGTCACTAGTTTTAAATACCTGGGCTTATGGTTTGACTCCCACTTAACATTCGGGATGCACATTGATACCCTGACAACCAAGACCTATGCCAAACTAGGGGTACTTTACAGGAACAAATCCTCCCCAAGTCTCCTGGTCAGAAAGCGTATTGCACAGCAGATGCTAATGCCAATTATTGACTATGGAGACATTTTATATGGCTCGGCTCCTCAAACCCACCTTAGCAACCTTGACACCCTCTACAATTCAATTTGTCGTTTTGTTCTCCAATGCAACTACAACACACATCACTGCGAAATGCTCAAAGAACTAGATTGGTCATCACTAGAATCTAGGCGCAAAGTTCACCTTTCCTGTCTCACCCTCAAATACTTTCTGGGCAAGCTACCCAGCTACCTGAACAAGCTCCTCACCCCTACCACATGCAATACCTATCACCTGAGATCAGACTCCAAAAGACTATTCATGGTCCCAAGACTCAACAAAGTATCCGGACGTTCCTCCTTCTCCTTCCGTGCACCCCAAAACTGGAACAACCTACCAGAGACTCTCATATCCACCACCAGCTTAAGTTCTTTCAAATCTAAGGCTGTCTCACACTTTAATCTGGTCTGTAACTGTTTCATACGCTCATAATATATATTTTCTTTAACTGTGCATACAATGTCTTGTAAATGTTCATTTATGTAACTGTATTTGTAACCATGTATTATTTTGTTTTACTCTGTGCCCAGGACATACTTGAAAACGAGAGGTAACTCTCAATGTATTACTTCCTGGTAAAATATTTTATAAATAAAATAAATAAATAAATCCCGACCACGGCTAGCTCCTCGACGATCCGCTCCTCTCCAATACTGACCTTGACAAAGTACCACGATGATCCGCCTCTCTCCAATCCAGACCACGGCTACGTACCTGCTATGATCTGCTACTCTCCAACACCGACCTCGGCAAGTATTACTGACCATCCAGACTCTCCTACCCCGACCCGGCTGTCTCAGCCAATCTACACTCTAGACGCGCCCACGCGGCTGTGGGTTGGTGTAATATCAAATCCCCACCTCGGCTTTGCGGTCACACCTTGTTTGTGGGGAGCACTCCGTTACACAGGGGAACAAACAAAAAAATAGAGACCCCCAATCTCAATCTTGGCATTCAAAACACCATACCCTAGGCATTTTGCAGCCACTAAAAACATCCAACATGCGGACGACCAAGCTGGATCAGGTGCAAAGTGTGAGGGAGTAATCTGGTTTGACTTCGACAGGCCTATGTGGACAGACATAGCTCAGGTGACGACAGAGAAGCTCAATGCTACATCCAACATGACATAAATACACAGTAAAATACTTATATATTCTCTTGAAGTAGGGTCATTTAGTTTAACCCTTTGGCCAAAGCGTTGTAAGCTTGCGAGCCACGTCAAGGCAGACACCTGTTCGCAAGTCCTAACACTACCAGATAAAATACTAATATACCTCTATTAGGATTAAAATTCTCATTTACCTCTATTAGGAGGGAGAAAGACCACAGTGGGTCTATATCCAGCAGAATGAGGCACTTGCAAACTAGGGAAGTGGGGAGGGGTGGGCTTAAAACCTGGGAAGGAGGAGCCACTAACCTCCACCAGCTGGAACAGCTGAGAATGGGTTAACAAAACACAGAACCCCAGTAAGCTCTTTTTGGGAACCCCTGAGCCCCCACAAAATATATATATATGTATATGTGTCAAAATGGAGTGCTATTGAGCGTGGCATATGTATACAACAGACGACAGAGAAGCTCAATGCTACATCCAACATGACAGAAATACACAGTAAAATACTTATATATTCTCTTGAGCATCGGGGTTTGCAGGGGTGTGCGGTTCGGCATCGGTGGGAGAAGGGCGAGCTGAGCGGGCAACGGCTAGTTCAGCTTCGGTGGGCAAAGGACTAGATGAGTGGGGTTGTTCAGCTTTCGTGGGTGAAGGACTAGATGAGCGGAAGATGGCTGGTTTGGCATCGGTGGTCGAAGGACGAGATGAGTTTGCGACAGATGGTTGGGCATCGGTCGTCGAAGGATGAGATGAGTGGGGGATGGCTGTTTCGGCATTGGTGGATGCAGTGTGTGGTGTACAGGGGACAGCTGGTTCTGATGTGCTTGGAGCAGGTGAGCTGGATCTGGTCCGCCAAATAATTTTATAAGAGATTACTTTTGCCATTTTCTACTTCCTAAACCCCGTCTTGGATTCTTTGCCTTTGGAGCTTTGGTGCTGTTTATTTTAGTACCTTCCCATCTCCCAAAGGCTCAAGCAGTACTTAATTCCATTTGCACCGTTGGTTTAACTGCTAATTCTCCTAAGTGTACCAATGGCCTGGAGGAGGCAAAGTATTTAGAATATACAATTGGGAGAGGTTTGGTTAAACCACAGGTAGCGAAGGTGGAAGCTACTCAAAACCGGCCCCAGCCACTTACCAAGATACAGGTAGGAGCATTTTTAGGTCTGACGGGTTACTACAGAAGGTTTATCCCAAATTTTGGCACAGTTGCTGCCCCTTTAACATACCTCACCAGAGCAAGATCCATAGTTACATTTAAGTGGTCTCCAGAGGCAGATCAGGCTTTTAAGTAATTGAAAAAAAGCTCTCTGTGCCCAACCTGTCTTGGTAACCCCAGACATTTCTAGAGAGTTCATAGTACAGACATATGTTTCTGATGTGGGCTTAGGGGCTGCCCTTTCCCAACAATAACAGGGTGAGGAACACCCATTTACTTTTTGAGCAGAAAGTTAAACCCACAAGAAAAGATTACTCCTTAGTAGAAAAGGAATGTATGGCAATAACGTGGGCTTTAGAGGCTCTTCATTATTACCTGTTGGGAAAAAAATTCAGGCTAATTACAGACCATGCTCCTCTTACTTGGATGTCCCAGAATAAAGAAAAAAAACCTCAAGGGTGACCAGGTGGTGCCTTAGTTTTCAGCCCTTTAATTTCACTGTGAAACACAGGGCTGGTTTGAAGAGGGAAACGCTGATGGGCTGTCCAGGGTGCAATCCTTGATGTCCATGGTAACTCACCCCAGTAGGAATGAGCTGGGGGGAGGATATGTGAGAGGAAAGGTGGTAAAATTGTAGAGAGGAGGTATATACCTCCTGCTTTTGCAAACTATACCTGGCCCTACTAAGGGTTAAAGATTCAGGGGAGGTTCTGCAAACACAGACAGGTACAGATCACCTGGCCTTAATTAACAGAGTGTAAGAAAGGCCAGGCTGGATCAGTTCTCCCCTCTCCCTTATTTTCAGCTAAGCGAGTTGGATGCTACAGACAGGCACTGGCCTGTAACAGGTTTGTTTATGATACTGTATCTGTGTTTTATTGTTTAGTAAGTGGGTAAGCCACCCAAAAATAGCTAGAGAATTGCTGTCTAGTTAATGCTCAGATAGAGCAAATTTTTATTTTTAATTCTTTTGTTTTGTCTTGATTTTGACTGCTGGAGTGACAAAGAAAATAAAGCACTTAAACCAGAGCTGGATGGTCCTGTGATTGTGCTTCACCCTAAAAGACAGTGGGTTTTATGGATCCCAGACAAGAACTCTTCAGCCAAAAAGGGTATTTTGTGTATATATACAGGAATCCGGTGAGCGGTGACTTCTACTGGCAGTCCTGAAGGAGCCCACAGAGACGCAATTCCGCAGCACAGAACCGGATGGTGGTGATATAATCACAAATTGCCTTTTAACCATTTTTATCTTGTGAGTGTGATTCCTCCCCCTACCCCTTCCCCTTCTCATAATAAATACACAGTGTTATGCTATGGGGCGTGCGCTCTCTCTCTTTTTCTGTTTATATATATATATATATATATATATATATATATATATATATATATATATATATATATATGCAAATACAACTGTATGCTCATCTGCATGTCTTAGGCAGGTCTGCAACCCCGCCTTTCCCCATTATCACCCAGCATACAGCACTTCCACTGCAGCAAGGGATTCTGGGAAATGACATGCAAATGAGCACACAGTGTCACTTTTTGCCTCAAAAACCATTTTTAACATGGTTCCCTATAGGCTTAAGCTTGCTGCATGGTCACAGCTTTGAGCACAGCCAGGGCTAAGGTGCACACCCAGAAAACCACCCACAGACAGCTGTTTCGACCTTGATGGGTCTCATCAGTGTGGGGTTGATTTTAACTGGGTATGCAAAGAGGCTATGGGATAGGCTATACCATAATACTGAGTTAAGTTATGGTGAGTAAAAAAAGTGACAAAAACCCTCCACAGGAAAGCAAATATGCAAATACAACTGTATGCTCATCTGCATGTCTTAGGCAGGTCTGCAACCCCGCCTTTCCCCATTATCACCCAGCATACAGCACTTCCACTGCAGCAAGGGATTCTGGGAAATGACATGCAAATGAGCACACAGTGTCACTTTTTGCCTCAAAAACCATTTTTAATATGGTTCCCTATAGGCTTAAGCTTGCTGCATGGTCACAGCTTTGAGCACAGCCAGGGCTAAGGTGCACACCCAGAAAACCACCCACAGACAGCTGTTTCGACCTTGATGGGTATATATATATATCTACAGGGAATCCTAGGGACTCACAGCAAGGAAGAGTCAGCACAATTGGAAGTAATGAAAAAATGTATTAAACAGCAGGCACAATCACCGACGTTTCGGTCCTAGGGACAGGACCTTTATCAAGGGAGTGCTCACCACGCAATGACCTACACCACCTATATATACCAAACACCATCTAACAATAATAAGCAATTAATTAAAAACAAAAATACACACACCTGTGTATAATATATATATCAAATGGAAATATAACTGTATGCTCATTTGCATGTCTTAGGCAGGTCTGCAACCCCACCTTTCACCATTATCACCCAGCACACAGCACTTCCACTGCAGCAAGGGATTCTGGGAAATGACATGCAAATGAGCACACAGTGCCACTTTTTGCTTCAAAACCATTTAAAACTTGGTTCCCTATAGGCTTAAGCTTGCTGCATGGTCACAGTTTACGCACAGCCACGGTTAAGATGCATAGCCAGTAAACCCACCCACAGACAGCTGTTTCGACCTTAATGGGTCTCATCAGTGTGGGGTTGCTTACTGGCCATGCAAAGCTGAAGCAATGAGGATGGGGTTTACCATACTTAGTTAAGTTATGGTGAGTAAAAAAAGTGACAAAAACCCTCCACAGCAAAGTATACTGTATAGCAAATGGAAATATAATGGTATGCTCATTTGCATGTCTGAGACATTTTGCAGGCACAGGTCCCTGCCCCGTGGAGCTTACAATCTATGTTTTTTGGTGCCTGAGGCACAAGGAGATAAAGTGACTTGCCCAAGGTCACAAGGAGCCGACACCGGGAATTGAACCAGGCTCCCCTGCTTCAAACTCTCAGTGCCAGTCAGTGTCTTTTACTCACTGAGCCACTCCCTCTCCTTATAGATAATACACTCTTACAAGATTAAAGAGATTAAAATTCACATAACGGTATCTTTGACATCCGGTGACCCTAGTGTATTACTATTGTGATGATAGAAAGGAGGGATTTCCTGATGAACTCACTGTGACCCACATGCCTGTGGTCCCACCACCGGGGAGAATAAATATTCTCATATGCCATGAGCGACAGCAGCCCCAGTTCTATGGAACCAGGCGTGGTGTAGATGTTAAGGGCCAAAAAATCCTTCAGCAGAGTATCCACACAGAGCCAGGGAGCCAGAGACACCTGCCAGTATAAATATGCACCTCAGGTAGCAAGGGAACGCCCGGACACTCCGTGATGCGTGTTGACGTAATGCGTAATGACGTCAGGCCCTACGTGTTTCGTCAGCACTTACCGACTTCGTCAGGGGCTGCGACGTCATCAGTGGACAAGATATATATACTACACTGACTTGAACTTGATTGGTCAAAGAATAATATGTAACACATGATTGCAATATATGTTAATATCTCAATCAAACGGGAAATAAAATTAATATAATAAATAAATAAATGAACTACCACATATTCAGGTAAATGGACTATTGGTAACTTATAAACCAAAAATCAAAATACCGGTAAATAAATTTAATTATTAGAAGACCAAAGCTGATGAGATTACCACGGAACTGGCACAGACACAGAAAACAGTGGCTACACTTACAGCACAAGTCAGATCCTTAGAAGATAAAAAAGAGGATGCTGAAAAAAGGGACAGGAGATGCAATGTACGCCTAAGAGGAGTGCCTGAGTCTGTCTCTGACCCAGAGGAATTCACAAAAAATGGCTGGAGCATCTATTCCCAGATAAGCCTGACAATGAACTTCTTCTGGATAGATGCCACCGTGCACTTAGGGGGAGACCGTAAAGTGGAGACCCCCGAGGGATATAATTATGAGATTTCATCATTACAGAACAAAAGAAGAGGTTTGCAGGATCTCAAGAGACACTAAAAACATGGAATATGAACAGATAAAATTCCAGATCTTTCAGGACATTTCCCCGGTCACCCTAGCCAAAAGAATAACCTTGGCACCAATAACTAAAGTGTTGAGAGACCAAAAGATAAAATACAGATGGCTCTTCCCTTGTGCTCTAATGGTGCTTAAAAATGGGGTGGCACATACCTTAAGGAAGGTGGAGGAGGGCGATGGCTTCCTGAGTAGACTAGGCGCAGGTGGAGCGGCTCAAGGATCCCCCCGGGCAGCAGGAGAGGAGAGAAGATCGCCCACACCGACATGGAGCAGAGTGGGGGCAAACCGTCCTGAAGTGGAGGAGAGAACGGCGGCGAGTCCCAATTGATGTCCTCCCCTTGAGAGATGTACCCTTCCGCTTCCAAAGAAGATATGGAGATGCGGAGACGCAGCCTCTAACCATGCTTCTAACTTTGTTTCTAACAGTGCTTTTAACTATGCTCTCTAGCTAAGCCTTCAAACTATGCCTTAAAACTATGCCTTATAACTATGCCTCTAACTATGCCTTATAACTATGCCTTATAACTATGCCTCTAACTATGCCTTATAACTATGCCTTATAACTATGCTTTATAACTGTGCTATATAACTATGCCTCATAAATAAACTTCCTAACCATGCTTCTAACTGTGCCTTATAACTATGCCTCTAACTAGGCCTTATAACTATGCCTTATAACTATGCTTTATAACTATGCTATATAACTATGCCTCAAAACTAAACCTCCTAACCATGCTTCTAAATATGCCTACTAACTATGCTTCTAACTATGCCTTCCAACTTTGCATGTAGCTATACCTTTTAACTGTTCCCTCTAGCTGCGCTTTTAAATAGGATTCTAAATATGCCTCCTAGCTTTGCTCCTAGCTATGCTTTATACTTCTAAATATGCCTCCTGACTTTGCTTCTAGCTATGCTTCTCTCTATATCTCTGCCTGATTCCTGGTATGCCGTATGTTCCCCTTACCTGCCCTTCGATCGATATGGGGCTTTACCGGGATCCAAATGGACCTGCCTCTGTGATATATGGGGCTGCGGGGTTCCCGGGTGAGGAGCTGATCCGCACGTGATTTTGGGACGGCGGCCATCTTGTCTGGCTCCTTCCCCGAACAGAGCGGGAACTGCTCTGACTTTCGCGGGTGGGGGCGTGATGTCATCCGGACGCGACGGGGCCACGTCATCATCTGGCAAGACTTCCGTCTGTCCCACACGGGCTGTGTTAAAGTCACGGAACACAGCATGTCCCGCCCGGGAGGAAGGCTATGATCGGGACATGGGGAGTGTAGAGGGGGGTAGTTGGTGGGGGGGGGATGTTGGTAGGGGGAGTGGCCATCCTGTTAAACAATAGAATTCCATTCGTAACACCCAGACCATTAAACGAGGTGCAGACGGATGCTATATTATTCTAGTGGGCACGATACAGAAGCAACGTTTAACACTGGCCACAATCTATGCCCCCTGCGAGCAGGATGCAGCCTTTTTCGACAGCTTCTTTCAGATTATACGCTCCAATGCTAGGGGCTGTGTCATACTCGCGGGGGATATCAACACGGTCATGCAACCAAGTTTAGACAGATCAGGGACTGCGGGTACGGTGAATAAAAAAACGATGACCTCTCTACGCAAGGGCCTCAAAGCCAGCCAACTGACCGACATATGGAGGGAACTACACCTGACGGTTAGGACTATACGTTCTATTCCCACCCTCATAGCCCCTACAGCAGAATCGATTACTTTTTCATCTCCTGTCCACTGGTCCCTCTGGTTTCCCGAGCCGGGATCCATGACATTTCATGGTCTGACCATGCACCGATAGAGCTAAGGTGCAAACACATCCGAAGGGGCAGACCAGGGGCGAACTGGAAGCTCAACGAATCAATCCTAAAAGTCCCCGAGATTTGTGAGGCTCTAGGCAATGAAATTGACCAATTCTTCCACATAAACATGGGCTCTGTGGATTCCCAGTTTGTATTATGGGAGGCTCACAAAGCGATGCTGAGGGGCTTTTTAATCAGCACCACAGCTAGGAGAAAACGGGAACGAGACTCCAAAATTGTTGAGCTCCAAACGAAATTACATTCCCTTACATCAAAACATAAGAGTAATCCAGACTCTCAAATACTACAAGAATTGAAGGATACCAAAATTGAACAGAATATGTTGTTGACCTCGAGGGCAGATAATTCACTGAGTTGTTCTAAGAGGAAATTTTACGAAAAAGCAAACAGGCCGGATACTATGCTGGCCCGGGCATTAAGAGATAGGCAAGCAAAGTTTAACATCCAAGCTATACGCTTAAAATCAGGCACCCCCACAGCCAACCCTAAGAAAATAGTGGAGGAATTTGGTTCGTTTTACGAAAAATTATATAATGGAGAGAAAGTGGCACACAATGTTAAAACGAGCGAGTCGTTGAGAAATTTCTTAGCCAGCTCAAATCTGGGGAGATTGACTGAAGTGGAAAGGGAGGCTATGGGTGCTGATTTCTCTATTGAGGAGGTGTCTCAGGCCATCAAGGAACTCAAGCCCTCAAAGGCCCCGGGGCCAGATGGCTTCTCGGGGTTATATTATAAGAAATTTGCCAAATTGCTAGCCCCTAGGTTGCTCCACGTGTTTAATGTGATATTAGCAGGAGCCCCCATCCCCAGGGAGATGTTACAGGCGTCTATATCATTAATTCTATAAACCTGGTAAGGATCCGCTGGATTGCAAAAGTTATAAGCCCCGATATTAAAATATATGCTAAATTATTGGCCAATAGATTATGTCTAATCCTACCCAGACCTACACTGGCGACCAACTTTATTCTTACTTGGCTAGCTCCGCGAATTTCAGAGGACACCGGTGATGTGCGGTTTTGTGTCGTTTTCTCCCGGGGTATATAGCGTTATATTCGTGGCTGTGATTTAAGCATTTTATTCCCGCTGGCTGCAATACTGCAATGCCGTGTAAAAACGCATGGGGGCGTTTGCGAGCTGTTGTCTTTAAAGCCGTCCCCTATAACCCCTAACATAGAGTACTGTACATTTTTATTCATAGTGTACATGTACAGGGGGTCTCCGGAGCTGAACCGCGTTGGTTTCAGGTCGGGGGACCCCCTCCTTCCCAAGATACAGCCCCCTTTATGAGGTGCCGGTATCCCTCTGCGTTTAAAGGTCCCGATCACGTGACTGCGGCCTGTAAAGCAAGCAGAGGGATACCGGCACCCCCTAATGGGGTCTGTATCTCGGGGAACAGGGGGTCCCTGGACCTAAAACCACAGCGGTTCTGCTCCGGAGACCCTCTGCACATCTACACTGTGAATAAAAAACATATATAAATAAAAACTCATTTCTATGGTGACGAAGCAGCATTTCTGTATTTTAATAATATTGCACAGTGAGTAGGGGGTTCCCTGAGCCAGAAATTAATGCTCAGGGACCCCCTGCTCCTGCACAATATTATTAAAAATACAGAAATGCTGCTTCATTACCTTAGCGTATAGCCGCTAAGGCAATGAAGGGGTTAACTCACCGTGCCCGCTTTATTGTGGGTAGCGGGGGTGGGTGAGGGGAGCATTTGGCCCTTGGTGTGAGTTTAGGACTTGCGGGGGGGTTGTGGGTGCACTTAACCCCTTCACAACCGTAGCAGTTAATACCGCTACGGTCATGAAGGGGTTAAGCCCTCCCGCTACCCCCCGCAAGCCCTAAACAACCACCGTTGGGGCTAATACCCCCTTCACCCACCCACACTACAAACAATAAAAAAAAACTCATACACAGCAGCCGCCAAAAAATAAATAAATAAATCTAAATAAATAAATGACTATAAATAAATACATTTGAAATACATTTTTATTTATAGTGTAGATGTGCAGGGGGTCTCCGGAGCTGAACCGCATTGGTTTTAGGTCGGGGGACCCCCTGCTCCCCGAGATACAGCCCCCTTTATGAGGTGCCGGTATCCCTCTGCGTTTAAAAGGTCCCGATCACGTGACCCCGGCCTGTAAACCAAGCAGAGGGATACCGGCACCCCCTAAAGGGGCCTGTATCTCGGGGAGCAGGGGGTCCCCGGACCTAAAAAAACAGCGGTTCTGCTCCGGAGACCCTCTGCACATGTACAGTATAAATAAAACACACACATCAATAAAGAATCGTTCTTTACCTTAGCGGCTATGTGCTATGGTAATGAAGCAGCATTTCTGTATTTTAATAATATTGTACAGTGAGCAGGGGGTTCCCTGAGCCAGAAATTAATGCTCAGGGGACCCCCTGCTCCTGCACAATATTATTAAAAATACAGAAAAAAAAAGTAGAAATTCGAATTTCGCTGTGATGATGGTGCTGTGAGGTTTAAAATCTTCCCATGAAAAACATTCAAAGAAAATGTAGACGTTTGACAGATGGCTAATACAAGATGATAGTGTGTTGGGATAGAATTAACGTATACTTTTTTTGTTCAAGGAATTTTGAAAAATTCAGTCTTTGAGTTTACATGTTTAAACATCAATAATGGAATTCCCATACTTAGACAATGTAGTTTTCCTGGCATTATGACTCAAATAGAAATATAGACAAAATAAGTTTAAATATCATGGAAGACCATCATCATAAGCAAGTTGAAGGATTTATTTGTGTTACATTGGGTTTGGGTTACATTGGGTTTGGGTCACTTGGCATGATCCCCCCTAAGAGAGAAACTTAAATGTAGCAGACTATTACCATTAACACATATTTTAAATAAATCATTTTTTCAGTGTAGTTCATTATCTTCAGAGTCACTTAGAGGCAGAGTATTCTAAGATAACATAATTACATTAAGGTATAATTTGCCATTGGACCTCTTGGCCTAAAATAAACCCTACATGTCTTATTTTAATTCAGCAAGTAGAACAAATTATCCAAAAGTAGAAGATGGTAGCATTTAGTAGAGCAGAAAGCTGGAAGCTATACACAAAGTAATGTACTTAAGCCAATATAGGATTTTTGGGTAGCTAATTAAATCCTACATTTGTTAACAGTGTACAATAATGCAAAAGGACAAATATAAGCCAGTGTACATAGAAGGGGGAAAAAAAAGCATTGCTGCTTTACAATTTCATAGTTAAATTACTGTATATTACATAAGCAAATGATAGCCTTAGGAAAGAAATATATTGGCTTCAGGAAGATGTAGCCACTGAATAAAATGCAAAGAGACGATTTTTGGAGACGGGCTCATTAAATGTAGTTTCTTTGCTGCAAAATGACAGTGCAGGAAGTTATTGTACTTGGCACACATGGAAGAGCAGTGCTGGTGGTTTTGTATAAGATTCAAATTTGGGAGATCTGGGTCAAGTTTTATTTGATGGGAATCTAAGCAAAAGGCGTTATTCAATAAACTGTGATAGTGCCGATCATAGCAAGATGACAGAAAATTACAATTTAAGTGAAGGGAAGTTTTCCTGCTTTTGTAGTTCAATAAAAAGGACCAATGTTTGTTTCAGCTATTTAGTGCTTCAAACTGTATTCTTCATAATAATCCATGCCAAATATGGTAAGCTCAATAAAAAGAAAGATAATTGTTTGCAAAAAAAAGCTACCTCAGCTTTGTGAATGAGGGTGTCTGTTTTTTTCACAGTGGGGAAGGAAGGATCTTATGCTGACAGCAGCTCAATTTCACTACAATGAATTAAAGAGACCTCACGTGCTAATGAAGATGAAAAAGAGGGGTGTTCTACACATTGACAATGAAATCAAAACTAAGAACTTTAGACTTCTAAAAATGTGTTAATCAGGTTTATATTTCTTGAACGCCTGTAGAATATGATAGTTATGTACCTGAGCAAGGAGAAGTTTGTTTTGCCACAATGCTCAATTTTCTGCTGGCATGTGCATAAAATATATACTGTAGAACAACAAAAAAAGACACGCATTGAGAATATATTTTTCTCCTTATGAGATATCATTAGATGATTTTTCACTGGGGTTTTTTGGTTGCCTTATACTGGATTAATATACTGTAAGTACATACTGTATATAGGATAAAGTATCTGTCGCCTATATTTAGCATAGTTGAACATGATGGACGTATGTCTTTTTTCAACCTCATCTACTATTTAACTATGTAAAATATAACCCTGATGTAAGCGAGCAGTTGGATAGTAATACAAAAGTAGAAGATATCCGGTCAGGCTTAAAGGACATGCCCAAACATCCTCTCCATCTTCAAATATTAGTCTTCTCCTGCCTTATTTGAAAGAGCCTCCTTCATGCACTCCATCTCTAACATAGTCAGCAGGGTCAAACACGGCAAGATGAGGCGAGGCAGAGTGCTTGTGGCAGGCATGCACCACAAGAGGTTATGCTCAGCCATCTTGCTGGTGGAAGAGTCTGAGCCTAAATAGCAAGAATAGTCAATGAGGCACAGAGCTGCACAGCAGGTAGGAACAAGGCTGGAGCTAATCAGGCAACAAGAGGTTGACGGGGCAGAGCCTGTGCCCAATCCTCACAGTACCCCCCCTTCAGGTGCAACCTTAATACACTCCAGAGGTGGCTTCAGCAGATTCTTTCGGTAAAAAGCTTGGACCAGACCGCGAGTATGGATGTAATGAGTGCTTACCACAAACAGGACGGAACCACGAGGCTGAGGTGGGGATAGTGATATACAGTACACCGACCTACAACCGCGTAACCGCGGCCAGAGTGCAGAGTGAAGATTGTGTTGTGTATTGGTGGGTAGTAGGTATTGTAATGTATATTGGGGATAGAGAGGGTGAGTGAAGGGGATACTTGACTCAGGGTGGGTGGATAGGCCTACTGGGTTGGTCACAGGGTGGTTAACCGCTTCATTACCATAGTGGTTAGTACCGCTATGGTAATGAAGCAGTAAACTCTCCCACAACCTTCCCGGTAGGTCTAACCACCGTCCCTGTGCTAAGTACCCCCTTCACTCACCCCCCCTAGCTGCTAAGATAATGAAGCTGCTTTAATGTTATTTTTAATACTAGTGTATGGGAGCAGGGGGTCTCCTGACCTTAACCGCTTGGATTTCTGCCTCAGGGACCCCTGCTTCCTGAGTTACAGGTCCTGGAATGGGATGCCGGTATTGCCGCCATTATTAAATCCTCCGCTTAACGTAACAGGGGGATTTAAATACTGGAGGAGATACCGCACCCCATAACAGGGCCTGTAACTCGGGAAGCAGGGGGTCCCTGCAAACTATTAGTAAAAATTAAATTAAAGCAGCTTCATTACCTTAGTGGATAGCCGCTATGTTAATGAAGTTTGTTTTTGTATATTTGGGTTTTGATACTACTGTGCGGGAACAGGTGGTCTTCTGAGGTGAACTGCATTGATTTAAGCCTCGAGGACACCCTACATCCTGAGATACAGGCCCCGTTATAGGGTGCCGGTATCCCACTGCAGAATTTAAATCCCGGTCACGTGACGCAGGAGATTTAAAAGCACAGGGGATTCCGGTCCCCCATATCGGGGCCTGTATCTCGGGAATTAGGGGGTCCCTGCGGCTGAAATCACTACGGTTCAGCGCTGGAGACCCCCTGCTAATGTACACTATTATCAAAATCAATATTTTAACTGCACGATTGCCTGTAAGAGCCATGCATAGAGACGCAGCATTTCTATGCAGCTCTTCCAGGCTGATTTTTTTCTATCAGTTGCCGCGCTATAAGATTTATAGCGCGATAGCACTGATTAAAAAAACTGGTCGGACGATAGTGCAATTTCTTAACGCACATTAAAAAAAATTCTTAGTGAATACCATTTTTGCCCACTTGTTTTAGTGTGCGATAAATCAATGCAAAGTCGTTGGACAATGCACTCATTTTATCACAGTTTAGTGCATAGGCCCCTATGTCTATTCAAATCATTTACTGTTATAAATCTATTCCCTATCTCAGTTTTTCTTTATGCTACAAGGGACAATTGTTTTAGATGCCTTTGCATATATTTTTCTTATATTAAATATGGATCTCACTATGGCGGCTTCGTCTTCTTTTTATCATGTTTCTATATAAATACACACACACATAAATATATATTAATTAATAATAATTTAATACAATTATCTTATATTTGATACCTACAACATTCTCTTGCACTCTATTTTTTCTTTTGTGTATATATATATATATTGTCCACCAAAGAATGACCTAGGCGTGTTCCGACGCGGAAGTGACTGTGTGTGTATGTCGGTATACAGACTATAGAGGACTGAGTGTGAGAGACTCAAGCTTAATACTCTCAAAGGTGCAAAAATATCTTTCAGCATGTGAGTGTAATACCTAGAGGGTATTATTTTACTTATTTTATATTAAACGATTTTACATTATATTCTGTTTTTCTCCCTATCTCCCCATTGGGGTGTATTCCCAGAGACGTGGAGTCATCTGTCCAGGTTAACATACTGTACTACCTTCAGAGGATCCTGTTGCTGCACTGTTCAGTTTTTGGGAGATTCCCTTCCTTTTGGTATATACATCTTCAAGCTGTGTTCCAGGTCCCAGGGGTGGACAAAAGGCTTATAGAGATCTATCATACTGTAAGTGCATATCTTACCATTTTTGGTATCTCTGGTTGGAATACTACCCTATGATATTTTTTCTCTCCCTCCCCTCTCTTTTTTCTCTCCACATGTTTTGCGCCTAGATCATTCTTTGGACAATTCTCTATGTACGGTACTTGTGGAACCGTGGACCTAATTGGCAGCAGGCTGTGTAGGGAGAGTTTATAGTAAGGTTATACACCCCTCACTATGTGGTATTAAGTTTATATTATATATATGTATATATATTTATGTATATATATATATATGTATACCAGTATATATATATATATATATATACATACATATGTCTATCAGACATATATGTATAAATATTTATCTATATTCTAGGCTGTAAGCACCTTGGGGATCTCCTTCTTATTGTATATATATATATATATATATATATATATATATATATATATATATATATATATATATATATATATATATATATAATCGGAAATAGCCATGTTAGTCCAGTTGCGATAGTGCAGAATAAATGAGTTCTTCAGTATTAGGTGATACCTTTTTTATTTGGACTAAAAATGTATGTCATAGGACAAGTTTTCGAGAGTTCTCCTCTCTTCCTCAGGTCACAATACTGATTAACAAAGGAATATGGCTAAAACAGTGTAAGAGAGAGCAAAAAAAAACATCATAGATGTACTGTAGATAAGGTGGGGTGATAAAGTGTTTGAAGCCATGGAAGGGTGACAAGGATCAGCATGGGGGGGGGGAATGCTGTGGGGGGGGGAGGGGTAGAAGGTGTGGATAAGAAGAGAGACAGGCAGGATGATTACAAACAATTCTGATAGTGTTTGAGAAAATAGCTGTTGAGTAGCTGTTAACTGAGGCCCATACAGTAGTATGGTGTAGGCTACTGTGTAGTAGGAGAAGTGGCAGATGAATGTTCCAATAGTGACCACAAAGTCCAGAAAATCTAAGGTAAGTGAGATATATGATGTAACAGTCCCGTAACTGTAGAAAGGGTTAATGCAAATAAATGTAGGCTCAAATCAATCGCACCCTTCCCACCATAATGTGAAATCCAAGGCAGTATTTGGAAATGCAAATGCCCATCAGATAAGCCTCCAGACTGTAGCACAGGGGGACAATATGCATGCTGATCCGGGATAATTGCAATAGAACTCACTCAAATTATGGTAAAAAGGGAGGGAGTGGTGCAGCTGTTCCGACGAACCGTTTACGTACTCACACTACACCGGCACTGCCAGATGGATCGAAAGTCTTGGAAGCCTGAAATCCATTGGTAGATTGCCAAGATCACAGAGTCTGGTCACCTCACGAATCCTTAGCTGGATACACCGCAGATATAACGCTAAACCTTTGGAGCTCACTTCGCTTTGCCTTCAGTGACTTCAATAGGGAATCCTCTCACACAGCTGATCGGCACTAACATGGTGATATGTGCCCTACGCGTTTCATCTGCTGATTCACTGACTTCATCAGGGGTGTGTCCCATAGCTAATGCAAAGTTTCCTGATTGGCTGAAAATAATTATACATATATGTCTGATAGATATATGTATACACACACATATACATATTCTGCATATATATTCTAAATTGAAAGCTATTATGAACAAGGACCTCCATCCATGTCTCAGTTTGTCTTAACCTATATGTACTCTTTTGTCATAAAGTGGTTTTGTCCTCCCTCCCACATTGTACTGCGCTTTGGAATATGTTGGCATCTTATAAATAAAAGGTGTTAATAATAAATAAATATATATATATTATATATAGAATTCACATACTGTATTCTTGTCTAATCCAAAACCAGATCCAAAACCTGAAATATTGTTTGAGGCAAAACAGCAAAGGCCTGTGAGCATCTCCAATGAAGGTAGCTTGTTATGTTAGTTACATTTTTTTGAAAAAAAATGAAATTAAGGGATTTACTAAAGTGAAGCAATAGTAAGACTTAGGAGCACTTACAGTATTTGCTGCACATACCGTACCAAAAATGTATGCTTAACATGATGCCACTATTTATCACCCTCCAGGTCTAAGCATAGCAAACCTGCTCTTACTATGTTTTTTCAAACTAATTATGTTGTTTTTTTGCACTAGTATGTGTCAATTACTGTAGGGTAATATTTGTCAGAAGGCAGGACAGTTATGTCATATGTAATGTGACCAAGTACAGTAGGTAAGAAGTTGGTTTTGAGAAGCTAAAGTATGCACATAAAGTACATCTATCAACAGGCAATTTACTCTTTGCATCAAGTGTCATATTCGGAAAATATCAACCATAACGCTGCCCTCTCTGGAGTGGGGCCCTGACCATGGATTGTACTTTCTGCTTGGAACATTTTACAAGCACCCTGATTGTAATATATGACATTTAAATAGTATACAGTCAGATATTCCAATATTTGCCCACCTCAATGCTTTATTTTTGTGGAACCTGGTGTTCTCCTTCTGGTTTTCATTGAGCATCAATCATTGTAAACATCTTCCCCATATGGGGGGACTTTTTCTTTTGGAGCTGCTGTAATTGTCATACAAAGCATCTGGCATGGTGCTGGGGGGATAATTCCGCTTGATCTCTTTACCTTAAACATCCAGCTCATTCAAGGCACTCCAGCAATTCATCTTCACTTAGTCTTTACGCTCTCCATTAATCTTTGTCACAAGTAATTTTTGCATTGATCAGTCATTGCAGTCCCATGCCAACCAGTGGAAGCTCAAAGTAGCTCAGATATAATGGAAAAAAGCAAAGCATGTCCTAACAGGTGTATCCTATTTCACTAAATACTCGTATTTCCTAAACATTATGGTAGATATGCCTAGATTAACACATAACACTTGTACCCCGATGAGGATCGCTTACTTTGCAGATTTCTCTATTATCCATCTTTATAATTTGTAGGTGTGTATAATCAGTAATGTAGTTATTTTATTTATGTATGTTATCTTGAAATAAAAACGAAGCAATGCAGGTGCTAAAAAAAACTATCCTATTTTTGCACAACAAAGCTATAATTTTTCAAATGTGATTAATATTTTTTGGAAACATTGATGCTATATACAACATATACCCTACAAAAAAAAAGGAAATTAAAAAAAAATTGACATACTTTTCTGTCCCTCATTATTAATAAATAGTTATCCTGAAAGGCATATTTACTTATTTGGGCCAAATGTTTATTATTTACAGTAATTTATATATTTACCTATGTTTTGATTTGAGCCTCTTTAGCATGTGTCCAACCCACCCCAATCTTCAAGAGCCTATGTGATACAGACACTTCCTGTGTATTTATTGGTGGATTGTTCCCCTGAATTGGGTCGTTACACTACGTAGGCTAGGTCCCCAGTGTGAGCGACTGCACGCGATATGGCGTGCATGAAGGGAACAAGATCCGCCCCACAATGGGGCCAGGCCCCCTAGCTGCCTGCTCGCGCTTGTAGCAATCGCGATGCACGACCACATTTTCTAAAAACAAGATTTTTGTCTTTTCTTGAGGAGACAGAGCGCTGGCCATGTCACCGTGGTGGTTCAGCCAATGAGGGTGAACCAACCACGTGATGTCATGCCCGTGCCCCCCCCCCCCAATGTCTCCCTCCCATCACAATCTTGTCTTCCCCCATGACGCACAATCACAGATCACGGCTTATCCAGGTGCACATGCCGCCAGCTGCTTCGACCCTAGCCCGCGCAGTGACTGTGGCCATAGCCTAACAGATGTGGACGCACATAAGATTTCTGGAACTGGGGAAAGCTGCGGTAACGTGACCATGGTGGTCCCAGCGCTGGATGATTAACTCAGTGTGGGATCTCATCCGGAAGCATAGGATCCCCCAGCACCCAGTGCTGTCGTGGTGGAACACCATCTCCTGAGCTGTGGCTTTTTGATTTTTCAGCAGCAGGCCTGTAGACAGAGTCTTGCAACATCTGAATGTTCTCTTGATGGATATATATTTATTTAGATATTTTTTGATTGTATATCTTAGTAGCACCTACAGTTTACATTGATCCGATCATGCATGCTGTTACATTGTGTTGTTTATTGGTCCTGTCTGTTTTCAAATTTCATTGAATTAATAAATATTTAAAAATGTCAAAATGCAGTTTTCGCAGCAAATAGCAATTTTGGTCCAAAAAAATTCACCTTGCTCCTAGTACCCCGAGCTGAAAATTTGCAAAAAAAATTAAAAAGGAAGGGAGGACGACTGAAGGATAAAAAATTGAACAGGAGGAACAGCTGCCTGACGCATGATTCCCGCTTTTTCATTCACTCCCTACCAGAGAAGATTCCCGTAGGGTCCTTCAACAAAGCACCCAGCCTTTCAAGTAGTCAATAAGCCCATGTCCTTTCAAACATCATTCCTATCGGAAATCACACAATAAAGCTATACATGATATGATTTAATTCAAGGCTCTATCTATTGGAATTGTCAACAAAGCCCCTTTTTTAGTGACAAAGAATACCATGGCAACGCCTTATCCCTCCTTTCCCCACTCACCTGCTGCATTGTCTCAACCTCACAGCCGAAATAACACATTGTAATTTTTAAGAAAATACTCAAGCAAAGAAGGAATATCCAGCAAATAGAATCCCCCAAACTAAACTGCTAATCTGGGAATAAACTTCTGTTTATTATTACGTGTGGATTTGTAATCAGTTTTCTAGTTTCAAGTGTAATTTTCCCAGCAATATGCTGGAAAACAGATATTCTCCTCACTAAATTATGCAGCATGGAGAACACGAATATGCAGGTAAGCAAAGCTTCCCTAATGCTTCTGTATGCACTAGTGCTGCAAAAATAGTGATCATTTAATATACAGTACGGTGTTATGGCTCGAACATTGAAATAGTTGCTTAATATGTATTCCCTATTCATCAATTACTTTATATTATAAATACAGTCATCTCTATCAGACATGACAGATGTTACAGAAAACTATATATATATATATATATAATCAATAAATATATATATAATCAAAAAATAAATAGATGATACCGTTCTGTGGCTAACGAAATGCTTTTATTTGTGCGAGCTTTCGAGATACACTGATCTCTTCTTCCGGCGATGTTACTTCGGCTAACACGGTACTGATACCTCTACATGAAAATATATATATATATATATATATATATATATATATATATATATATATATATATATATATATATTATAATAAAGTGCAGCCACTGGAAAAAGTTATCAAGCAATGTATTAGTCCATAAGCCCTCATTAATTGTAACATGTGTTATTGTCATAGAATCTCTTGCTCAGGGGAAATATGTCCATCAAGCCTTGTGGCTTAAATACTCCAATAATCATTCCTGAAATGTTTCTCAGAGGCAAGGGAGTAACACTGACACACACAGCCCCCATATGCTCACAAACAAATGCAACTGAAATTAGCCTCATGATGTCATGATGCCCTTTTGACACATAGGGCCTATGCAATAAGCGTTCATAAAAAAAAAATGCTGGGCCCTTTAATTCTCCAGTTTTTTTAGCGTTGCTATCACGGTATTCAGAAAGCCTCAAGTAACTGTGATAGCAAAATTCCCAAAATGGGCGAGTAGCCGGCGACTTGATGATCGTCTCTCTGAAAAGGCCAAATCCAGCGATTTGTTTTAGCTGCAGAGAGCTGCACAGGGAGAGCTACCTCTCCCTGCGCAAATCTCGCCAGAGATCAATGTGTTTTAATATTCATTTTAATACTAGTGTATTGTAGCAGGGGGTCTCCGAGCAGAACCGCTTTGATTTCATGTCCGGGGATCCCCTGCTTCCCGAGATAAAGGCCCCGTTATGGGGTGCAGGTATCTCCTATTTTATTCCCACGGTCACGAGGCGCGAGACATTTAAATGCATGGCAGATACAGGCACCCCATAACCGGGCCTGTATCTCAGGAATGATTACCAGGGTAAACTATGCAGAAAACCCAAACGGTGCATCTAAAATATCTCAATTCAAATCCAACCATCAAAATTACAGAGTTTGCCCCTACTCCCACATGTGTACAGACGTGTGTACAGACTGTGCAGAGTCTACGTGGTCTCCTTCGTTTTCCACCGTCATTGATTCCCCATTGCCGATACGTCACATCCGGTTCCTGTCTGTACCACCCACGCTACTCGCGAGAGAAGCTTCCGGACATCCGAGAGAGTTGGGCGATCCAGAGTAAGGAGAAGGGAAGTAGGACACCCCACTAGGCAGCGTACCATGCCAGGAGATCTACGCACCCCAGCAAGACTGGAGGACGAAGCGTGGGGACACCGGAGACGGTTCCTGTCAGCGGGAAGTGCCTACCCTTGTAATCTTATCACGTTACACTGCGCATGTCCTACTGCAATCTTGTAAGTAGGATTCCAATTTTTGTCTGTCACCGTGAGGAGAGAAGCTGTTTTTAATCATCATTTTTTTAATAAATGTTATTTTAGTTCATCTCACCTTCTTGCCTACATTTCATTAGGGAACTCACCATTCCGTATACCCCTTAACCATTGTTGGTTCATTACAGTATTACACTACTGTATGTATTTTTGTTCTCTTTTCTCTTATGTGCTGATCATCTACTCATCTCTAATTGGATCCAAGTGACTTTGGACTTCTATTATCATTCACTATGGACACCTAATCAAGGACTTACATCACTGGTATCATTAATTTGTTACACCATTTGACCATTTATGATGTTTTTGATGCACATTTAATTCAATGTATTTGGCGCGTTGGGTAACTTTTTTCTTTTGTGATCTTCATCTGGCTAGGGTAGCCAGAGTTACCTTGTTATTGGCGGCGTTCACTTATTTTCACATCACTATTTTATTTAGATGTGGTTTATTTTATTTTATTCATTAACCAATTTGGTTCACTAATATCTAGATTAGCGCAGCACTACACTTTCCTTTTTTCCAGAAATAATACAAGACAAAATACACTGCAGATCCACATCCAGGAGGGGTGATATGAGGTGCAGGCGGTAGAGTGATGTGAGATGCAGGGGGGATAGTGATGTGAGATGCAGGGGGAGAGTGATGCGAGATGCAGGAAGAGAGAGTGATGTTAGATGCAGGAGGAGGGTGATGTGAGTTGCAGGGGGGAGAGTGATGTGAGCTGATGATGAAGAGGGGTGCTGGGGGAGATGATGATGATGGGTGCTAGGGGAGATATATGATGATGATGATGGGTGCTGGGGGAGATATATGATGATGATGGTGGGTGCTGGGGGAGATATTGAGGATGATTATGAGGGGTGCTGGGAGAGATATACGAGAATGATGATGATGATGAGAGGTGCTGGGGGAGATATGAGGATGATGATGATTAGTAACGGGGGAGATATATGATGATAGGGGTGCTGGGAGAGATATATGAGGACAATGATGATGATGATGATGATGATGATGATGATGATGATGATGATGGGTGCGTGGAGAGATATTTGGGGACGATGATGATGAGGGTTCTGGGGGAGATACATGAGGATGATGATTATGATGACGAGGGGTGCGGGAGGATATATGATGATGATGCTGAGTGGTGCGGGGGGAGATATGAGGATGAGGATGATGATGATGATGATGATGATGATGATGATGGATGCTAGGAGAGATATATGAGGATGATGATTATGATGATGAGGGGTGCGGGAGGAGATATGATGATGATGATGACGAGGGGTGCTGGTGGCAGATATGATGATGCTGAGGAGGAGGATGAGGGGTGCTTGGGAAGATATGATGATGATGAGGAGCCACTCTCTGACGAAGCGCCGCACAGGCGTGAAACGCGTAAGAGCTACCCTCCATTCCTGTCTACACCATGGTGTTCAAATAAAGAAGTTTTTACCCTGACGCTGTGATCCTGATACCTCCTTATTGCATGGCTGTGCTCTGCATCACTGCCTCGAGCGGAATCTCCAATGATGAGGAGGACGAGGGGTTCTGGGGGAGATATGATGATGATGATGATGATGAGTAGGACGAGGGGTGCTGGGGGAGATATGAAGATGATGATGAGTAGGACGAGGGGTGCTGGGGGAGATATGATGATGATGATGATGAGGAGGAGGAGGGGTGCTGGGGGAGATATAATCATCATCATCATCATGACTTTCTCAGATCAGAACATACTGGACACCTAACAAGCTCCTATTGAACCCCAAAATAACCACAACATATATATAAGCATATGAGTGTCACAGAGGAGTGCTACTGAGCATGGCAATATATATTTAAAACCAGAGACAGAACATAAAACACAGACAGAGCTCAGTGCACATCCAGTGAAACTCACACACGGTACAGTGCCCAAATATATATGTATAAATATCTATTAAATAAAATGGTCTTTTAGTTTAACATTTTGGCCAAATTGTTGTAAGCCCTTGAGCCAACTGCACAGCAGAATACGTTTCAAGGCTCCCTAACACTAATATAAATTCTTAATAATCTGTGCAATACCAGGAAGAATGATTTATAATAAATCTGTCAATATTAGTTGCAAAGTTCTAAGTCTGATTGAAGCTTTTATTCACCTGTACATTACCAGGAAAAGCACTCTGTATTAGATTTGTCACAATCATACTGCAAGCAAGCAAGTTCCCCTGAGAGTGGGAGATGCTATGGAGTGAGCTTTTAACCATTTAAATGTGGGAGGGGGTAAGCTTCAATTAGGTAGGAGGTTGCCACCCTCCAATCAGCTAAGACTAGCTGAACAAGAATTGCAAAACATACCGGACACCTAACAAGCTCCTATTGAACCCCCAAAATAACCACAACATATATATATAAGCATATGAGTGTCACAGAGGAGTGCTACTGAGCATGGCAATATATATTTAAAACCAGAGACAGAACATAAAACACAGACAGAGCTCAGTGCACATCCAGTGAAACTCACACACGGTACAGTGCCTAAATATATATGTATAAATATCTATTAAATAAAATGGTCTTTTAGTTTAACATTTTGGCCAAATTGTTGTAAGCCCTTGAGCCAACTGCATGGCAGACCACGTTTCAAGGGTCCCTAACACTAATATAAATTCTTAATAACCTGTGCAATATCAGGAAGAATGATTTATAATAAATCTGTCAATATTAGTTGCAAAGTTCTAAGTCTGATTGAAGCTTTTATTCACCTGTACATTACCAGGAAAAGCACTCTGTATTAGATTTGTCACAATCATAATGCAAGCAAGCAAGTTCCCCTGAGAGTGGGAGATGCTATGGAGTGAGCTCTTAACCATTTAAATGTGGGAGGGGGTAAGCTTCAATTAAGTAGGAGGTTGCCAGCCTCCAATCAGCTAAGACTAGCTGAACAAGAATTGCAAAACATACTGGACACCTAACAAGCTCCTATTGAACCCCCAAAACCTCCTACCTAATTGAAGCTTACCCCCTCCCACATTTAAATGGTTAAAAGCTCACTCCATAGCATCTCCCACTCTCAGGGGAACTTGCTTGCTTGCAGTATGATTGTGACAAATCTAATACAGAGTGCTTTTCCTGGTAATGTACAGGTGAATAAAAGCTTCAATCAGACTTAAATTTTGCAACTAATATTGACAGATTTATTATAAATCATTCTTCCTGGTATTGCACAGGTTATTAAGAATTTATATCAGTGTTAGGGACCCTTGAAACGTGGTCTGCCGTGCAGTGTGCTCAAGGGCTTACAACAATTTGGCCAAAATGTTAAACTAAAAGACCATTTTATTTAATAGATATTTATATATATATATTTGGGCACTGTACCGTGTGTGAGTTTCACTGGATATGCACTGAGCTCTGTCTGTGTTTTATGTTCTGTCTCTGGTTTTAAATTTCTCAGATCAGAGCAAACTCTGAAAGAAAAAGTAGAAGAATTCTAAGACTCCAGAAATACTGCAGAGATCTTATCCAAGGAAGGTTGGAAAGAGAAAAGTATCAGCGCAAATGTTCTGCAGCGGTCATCATACAGGCTGCCTATTGAGGAATGAAAGCTTGTCAGCTTTATCACCAGATTAAAGCAGCCTACCTTCTCCAGACAATATGGAGAATGCAACAACAAAGAAAGAAATATGAACATTTGAAGCTTTGTGCAATTGTTATCCATTCAAATGTTAGGAAGTATCTGTTGCTAAGGTGCGACTTGAACTAACCGCTTGCCGCTAAGGCAATATAGAGTTTAACCCCTTCTGCTACCCAACAAGGGCCAAATACCCCCTCCACCCACCCATGCGACCCATCTGGGAGACCTAACACCTACCCGGGACCACTATACCCACCCTGTACTCATTGATTGGCATAGTGGCAGATCAAACCCATATAATATGGGCATGATAAGCCACTATAGCAGTCAATGGGCAACCTAATCAAAAAGCATGAAGGCCAACAAAACACAATAATAAAATATATACACAAGCACCTAAACACCCCAACAATTAAAGAACTAAAAAGCCTAATAGTAAGCCACATCAATAACATTTATCTATGTCCAAAACAGCAGAATAATAAAAAAATATGTTATTCCAAAACATAAGAGTACAATTCAAAAAACATCTAGCCAAGCAAACTACTGTATTCAAGAAATGGGAAAAAAAGAATGGTGTATATAGCGCTAAAAGGCTGTGAATATATAATAAACAGTGTATATAAACATATAAGGAGATAAAAAGTGTGTGTTACCTTACACACTATACCTTAATAATGTAAGGCTAGGCTGCCGAGTGAAACTAACCCAAAACACAGTTAGTACAAAGCAAAAAACAACAATACAAACCGGCGCCTACAGAGTCCCATATAGGAAAAAAGTTCAGTCCAATGGTAAAGAAGTGTCCAGAAATGTCCAATCTTGCACTTCACGCTCCACAGCAAGATATCCTGGTATAGCATCACTTACTTCTAATTTGTCACAATTCATAGACTATCATCATCAAGAAGCATGTGATGCAAAGAGAGAGAAAAGAGAGAAAAATCATAGTGCAACAATGCTACAGTATAAACACATAAGACAAACAGGACAAGACAATACTAGACAAACACAAGCAAGGCTGACAAATAATACAAGAGTTAATTTAATACACAAAAAATATAAAATGAACAAGGCAGATGATGGATCCGGTGGTAAAACCGGAATCCTACTTTCAGGACGTTCGTTTAATACATACAGGGGTGTATGGTGACTGATGTACGGCCGCGGCGTCTGATGGATGCGTGGCGTCCAGGAGTTGCTCCAAACACTGTCCCTAGCTCCGCAACCGGATGTGCATCACCGGGGGTGGGTCTCAGGCTCTCCAAACGCAGTCTGCCACTCCGTGGCCGTAAATGCGTCACCGGGGGCGGGTCAAAATGCCAAAACCCCCTTCTCCTACTGCTGTACCTCGATCACTCTTGTGGGTACTCTGCCTTTGTCCAAATAAACTCTCACAAACTGCCCAACGCGTTTCATGTGCTTGCGCACTTCTTCAGGGGAAAATGGACACAGGACATGAGATCTTTAAATACTGACAGGATGAAAACCATTGGATAAGGGTTGTACCGCCCACAAAGCCAAAGATCAAATGGGATTGGTCTAATCACTTGTCAGTCATGTCCTGTATAAACACAGCCTCACTAACAATACAAATAGCACACGATCACAATATAATAACATTAACACAATTACAAAAATGCATATACACTGGCGACACACTTTATTCGAGCTCGGCTAGTCCCACGAATTCGGGTATACTCGGGTGTATTGAGGTTTGTGACTGTTTTCTGCCCGAGTGCATTGCGTTATTTTCCAGGCAGGGATTGAAGCATTTTATTCCCGCTGGCTGCAATACTGCACAGTATATATATATATACTGCATTACAATTCATGAATTTATGCCATCTGGTAGACACGCGAAGCATTGCAGCCTATTAAATCCTAATCATTATCATTTAACAGATCAGACGCCCGTCAGCCAGGCATGAATCATGGCTGGGAAGGCAAACGCAACGGGGCTTGTCTGAGGTGAGGAGCGGCGCATTCCAGGTATCTGCCAGGTACATACTGGGTATTTGCTCGAATAAAGTGTGTCGCAGCAGTAGACTCTCAATGGAGTATTAATAAACCAATGTATGGTTATCTATTGTAAATAACAATAGACCATATATATCCTGCCAATTAATAAATACATTCTATATATGTATACACATGGTCTCATATAGATGCACGCAAATCAAACGAATGGAGATGAAATGACATATCTATTGCAGTCTACCTAAAAATATTCCTATAAAAATGTATATATATTTGTTAAAACACAAATATTTGTATATATAAAAAAATATAAATAGGTAGTTCTACTGGGTTGAGAACCCAGAACCTTCTGCGTGTCAAGCAGATGTGATAACCACTACACTATGGAACTTATACTAAAAAATAAATTACTTTAAAAAGACTCCTAGTTCAAAATCAATATTAAGGCCATTGGGAGAGAGGGTCTTCAACTCATAGATCCAATATGCTTCACGCCTACTGATCTGATTGAGTTGATTCCCCCCTCTCCAACTGGCTGGCACTGTCTCAATGGCTTAGCATCTCAATCCAACTGGATTCTGATTATGATGGATGCGAAAATGGTGAGAAACACTATGTGTCGTTAGACCTCTCTTGATGTTATAAACGTGTTCATATACCCTTCTTTGGTAGCACCTCCCTGTTCTGCCCACATATTGTAGGCCGCAGGGGCACTGAAGTAAATATATCACAAAGGTAGAGTGACAGTTAATAAAAGATTTTATGGTATAAATTTTTGAGGTCACGTTAGATCTGAAAATTTTAGTGTTAAAGCTAAATGAACAGGCTATACATTTGGTACATTTAAAAAAGCCCTTGTTGGTATTTGTTGATTTAGATTTGGAGTGGTCCAGAGGACAACTTGGGGCCAATCATGATTAAATATTTGAGGCTTTATTAAAGATGATATTAGGTCTAGCCGGAAGACATTGTGCTAATGTGTTATCACATGAAGAATTGGCCAATGCTTATTTGAAATCTGGCAGATTTTTGGTGCCATTTCATTTTATTGTGTAACAAAGGCCAGACCACCATTTAACTCTTTGTTTTTCAATGGATTTTTACTCTTATATTCCAACAGGGAATTCCTCTCTATTCTATCTACCTTCAGAGATGCCTCTGTAAGTAGATTCTCCGGGTATTTTCTAACCCAAAATTTTTCCTTTAGCTCATCCTCCTGAACCGCAAACACCTCCTGATTGGAGCAATTGCGCTTGAGGCGGATGAGCTGTCCCTTTGGAATATTGCGTGTCCAGCCAGGATTATGCTGGCTGTCCGCCCTAAGGTAATTATTCGCCTGAACCGATTTGAAATAAGTCTTAGTCTGTATCTTATTATCGCTTATACCAGTATATATGCTTAGGTCCAAGAATTCTATGTGTTGTTTGTTGTGATTAAAAGTAAAAGAAAGATCCCTATCATTATCGTTAAGATAATCAAAAAACAAATCTAACTGTTCCTGGCTACCAGACCAAACGAAAATAATACCATCTATGAACTGGCGCCAGAGCACCAGGTGTGCCCCGAGAGGACAGTTTTTCCAAACATAATCTTCTTCCCAACTGTCCATAAATAAGTTAGCATAACTCGGGGCAAACCTGGTGCCCATCGCCGTGCCACATATCTGCAAAAAAAATTGTGAATTAAATTGAAAATAATTATGAGTTAAAATAAACCGGATGCTATCTAACAAAAATGATTTACGTGCTGTAGAAATAGTGGAATCTGATTCTAACTTGCGTGATATAGCCTGACAGCCCTTTCAATGGTTAATAGTTGTGTACAGAGATGTAACATCTGCAGTAACCCATATATACTCAGGCTGGAGTTTTAAATCTCTTAATATCTGAAGAATGTGGGTTGTATCACGCAAGTAAGATTTGACCTGATTAACGTCACGAAAACGGCGTCACATGGTATTTCAGCCAATCAGATCGTGGGAACCAATTCAACACTCTGATTGGCTGAAATACCATGTGATGCCGGCCATCTTGGATTTAGTGACGTCATCTTAAAGGCAAATGAAGCTCAGCCATTCTGATTGGCTGGCATCATTCCCTTTAAGTGACGTCATTTTTAAATAAAACAATTAAAGTCTGCACATGGTTTTAACAGCCAATCAGGTGGCTGTTAAACATTTTGAGGCAAAATGTGACGTCACATGCCCTATTTAAGTCCGCAACGCCTCATTTGAGCCCAAGAAGACGATGAGACAACATCGGTTGGGATCTACCATGGGGCTTTTTGGATTGACAGATGACGATAGAAGATAAAGAAGATCAAGAAATGGTGACAGATGAAGATAGAAGGTGATTAAAGAAAGAAAAAAGAAGATTTGGGTACCTGATCCAGATCTTCATGGTGGATGGCATCAGATGCTATTGGAGGCCTTCAAGGTACTTGAGCTTCCCGTTTCCCTGGGAGTCGGAGGGCCACCGCTTCTAATGGTAAGTAATATATTGAATGTTTGTAAATGTCTTTTTTTACACGTTTTTTCATTGTATGTGTTTTTTGTTTTTTTGGGGGAGGCACATTGACTGATAATATATTAATCTGTACCAGTTTAGGGTACAGATTAATACATTATTATGACAATATTTGGGGGGCATTTCTGGCTTGGTATTGCTGTTGGGTTTTTTAGTTACAGTTTCTTATGTGGATGCCATTGTTTGTTTTTTTCCTGCTTAATGGTAGTCAAATGTTTCTTAAATATTTTTTTAATATACGTTTGTTTCATAGTGTAGATGTGCAGGGGGTCTCCGGAGCTCAACCGCATTGGTTTTATGTCCGGGACCCCCTACTTCCCAAGATACAGGCCCCTTTATGGGGTGCCGGTATCCCTCTGCATTGAAATGTCCCGCGTTACGTGACCGGGACATTTCCTTGCATAGGAGTTACCGGCACCCCATAAAGGTGCCTGTATCTCTGGAAGCAGGGGGACCCCGGATATAAAACCAGCGCGGTTCAGCTCCGGAGACCCCCTGCACATCTACACCATGAAACACATGTATATTAAAAAACATAATTTGTGGGCGACATTTTCGCTGTGAGAGGCGGCTCTCTCAGAGCCGCTCTCTCTGCAGCAGAAATGAACCGCCGGGTTAGGCTTTTCAGAGGCTCCATGCTCTCGCTGGCAGCAAATCGCTCGTTTTAGGAATTTTGCTATCACAGGTAATCGAGGCTTTCTGAATACCGTGATAGCAACGCCCAAAAAAACATCAATTTAAATACCCTGGCGATAATTTTTATCAAACTTTACTGAATGAGGCCCTTAAAGTTTTTACAAGAAAATCCTGGCTCTCTAACTGTTGAGACCAGCGAAGAGCTGGTTAATCCCAGCATGAAGCAATTAACCAGCATCCACCTGCCTCATTAACAGATTTTAAAAGAGTGCTTAACAGCAGTCTAAGGTTATCTCTGAGCCAGACACACACACTGGACCGCTATAGAGAGCAGGCTGCTGTGAAAAGAAACCTTGTACGAGGACATTCAGACGAAGAAAACTGACCTCCACTCTATTGTCAATTATTTTTGTAAGGGGCTTAGCCCCCCAACCCCTAGATAGGGGTATACTGTTGTTAGATTCACTCCATGAAGGAGTTGTGTCTTTTTGTTTTCCTTTATCCCTGTTTTTCTGATCCGTAGATGTTTGTTTTGAAGGTTCCAGCTAATAAAAACCTATCTTGATTTGCTCTTAAAAACACATCTGCACAGATCTTCTATAATATTGAAGAAAGGTTACACAGCATTAATGCTATAGAAACAGATTAAATATATTTTAATCTAATATAAATCCCTTTGTTTATGTAGCCAGGTCACCCCTTGTTGCCCTGCAACCCCCATCACCTCCGTGGCCGTGATCGATGGCGGGTCCTGCCGGAGCCAAGAGGCAGACCCCACGGCCATTCCAGAGGGTGGGGCCGAGCATGGAGTGCTCCGGTGCTCCGGAGGTCCCCGGCGGCTCCCGTGCAGGGTGCCACCATGTTGCGCAAGTTCGCACATGCGCAGTGAGTGCCGGCGGCCCTGAATAGTATAGGGAATTGATACTTTTAGCGCACTGGAGAAGCGAGGCAGTGCAGACCAGGAAGAGCTAGGGGAAGGAGGTGAGTGCAGGGGTCTGTGACCCACTGCATTAGGCCAGCAACCCCCCCTAGGCCCCAGATAGGTCCTGAGCCACCTTATAGCTTGTGGTGCTGTAGGGACAGGTGTAGGTTAGGGAACCTGCCCCATTAGCTGCTTGCTAGTTAGGGACACAGCGGACGCTGCGCTTCCCGCCAAGAGGCTTGGGCTCAAGCTTACGCCACTAAAGAGAGCTGGACTATCTTCACGGAGGCCACGCCAAGCAGTGACAGTGGCCGGCTGGCTGCAGACGGATCCCCGCCAAGGTACCGACGGTGCGGAGCTGCGGTGATATTATCCACGCCGGAATTCCCCCCACGCGTAGGAGGACATCACGTCGGATCAGGCGGATCCAAACCCAGTTGTATAGCGGCACCCGTGGCTGGAGCCTGGGCAGGTATCATTATAAAGTGCACCAACAGAGTACTCACACATAGTGGCAGCGCTGACCACGGGACAAGGGTTATAATGTGATACGGTGTGGGGGTACACGGTGGTGGGCACTGGGTATACGCTCCTAAGTGGGAGTGACGGACAATTGCGACTTTGGTACAGAGTGGTACAGTTATTGAGTTGATACATATGGTTAATGTGTTGTGTTATGTTGATGCTGCATATAGTAAATGGTTATACCTATACTCCAGTGTATGTGATTACTATATGTGGGTCCTGTGTAGGGGACATTCTATACTCCTAGGATCCTGCACAGGTGGAGGCGCTGATCAAGAAACGTTACAGGGAACACCCCAGGTTCCCAGCCAGCGGAGGCTCAGTCCTTTTGGGAACCTGCAGGTGTATGCACCACACCTGGTAACACATAGGTTCCCCCTCACATACACTCTATATGCGGTTGGGTGGGGGAATACCCATTACATTTGGAGGCGCTGCTGAGATCTCAGACCTGGGGTGCCCCACTCCGTTATTAAGTATGTCACCACCATTACCGTCACGCTCAGAAGTGTATGACTGGGCCGTGGAGCTGCAAGTGCCGCCGCTTCACACGCTCGCGGTGAGCCGAGTCCCTGCTGATACTCCGTCTTCGGCAATACAAATGGCCTTGAGGCAGCACCCAAATATCCGGGATGCCGCCAAAATAAAATTGTTGGAACGACGTAAAGGATGCGGACCAGGAGTGTTGGGCAAGATATAACTGAAGACCGGGGCCCATCCAGTTTGTGGCTCGCGAGGCCGACAGATTCCTGCTGTATTGTTGTCTACCCTGAACTGCCTATAAATTCCGCACCGAGCAGCTCTCGCACGAACTTACAAGAGGTCGCTATGCACACATCACCTTCCCCCCCTGAAAGTTATTGTGGAGGCGGCCGGGATGCTCTCACAGACTACAGTCCACCGTTAAGTATTGCCAGCTCGTCCTCTAAACGTGGGGATGATATCTGAATGCTAGCTCAGCTATCCTACAAATGGGGGCGTCCAAATCCGAATCTCTGGCCCTGCAGCAGTATCGCAAGTTATAGATCTTTTCAGGGACCAAGCCGACCCCGACTGGCGAAGAAGCGTTTGAAGTCTGGAAAGAATACACCTCTCAGGTCCTAGAAGAATGCTCTGAGTCGGTGAAGCTTAAATGCATAATGGAATGCCTACGTCCTCCCGCGTCCACCACCATACAGATGTGTAAAGATCAGCATGCGGACGTTACCGCGCATCAGATGCTAGAGACTCTTGTGCGGGCCTACGGGCGAACTGAAGACATAGGACAATTGATGAAGAGATACTACAACCTTTGCCAAAAAGAGGGAGAGGATCTATCTGACTTCCTACAGAGGATTCAAGCGGTCTTATGGGAACTGCGTAAGCGAAAACGTATTACCGCCGCAGAGGTGGATGAGTATCGCCGGGCGCAATTCCTGAGTGGAGCCCTTCCCACTCATCCTATTGTACTCATGATGAGGCGTTCTCTGATGCGAGGTGACCCCCATTCCTGGGAGGAGCTAATGGGATAAAAGAACATGAGGCATACTGTTGCGCCCTGTTGCATACTTCCAAGAAAACTAAGGAGTCTCCAAAGAGTGAACCTCAGGGGGCTTCTGCGCCAAAGGCCATGAAACCTCCAAGTCAGGAAGAGGAGGCCTCACCCAAGATCCCAGTCTCCAAATCCAGACCATCCGGGAAACCATCTTCCCCGTACACGGGCCGCCCTGAACCCGGCAATGTCATCTGCTATGGCTGCGGTCGAAGAGGCCACTTCCTTAGGGACTGTCCCGAGAAGGAAGATCCCGATGAAAAACCTCCAAGTAAGGGATGATACGCTAAGGCCATGATCTGCCGGGTACTGACCACCGAAGCCGAGACATCCGAGTCCACCCCTGCGCCTCCTGAAGCACCTACTGACCTAAGTCCCGACGATGATACTCCACCCGGGGATGCTTACAGTCAGGTGGGCCTCTCTGCTATCCTGCGTGTGGTAGTAGAGGAATCTATGCCTCTGCTCTGCTGGACACTGGATCCCAAGTGACCATAATATACCGGCAATTCTATGACAAACATCTCCACCACATCCCCATGCGATCGGCGGAACATATGAAGGTGAGGGTGCTAAGTAACGAAGATTACCCCATCGATGGGATCGTGAGAGTTCAACTGGATATAGTCCAACTGAACACCGGCAATAAACATCCCAAGCATGTGGAGGCAAAGGTATGTCCGAAGCCCCAAGCCCAGTGTCAGTACCCGATCATCTTGGAGATGAATACTGATATAGTGCGAGCCGTAATCCGAGCCTACATGAAAGAGACCAACGAATTACCTATGGCTAGTCCACTCCTTGACCTGTACTGCGGGAAGAGTGCAACCGAGTATATGCCTTAGAGCGGCACGGGGACCTCTACAATCGTCAACGCGGACTGATGACCATTTTACCAGGGTGAGTGCAACGTACACTACCGACACACTTTATTAGAGTGTGGCCGGTACCGCAAGCCGGGAGATTTCCCGGCTTGCTAGTGGCCGCCCCTCGGCGTGCCGCGCGTCATAGACGCGCGGTCACGCGTCTTCGGGAGCGTGCGCCCCCTGCACGCGCGTCCAGGGGCTCCCCGAGGGAGCCCTGGTGTCCCGCGATCGCGGGACAGCGGCAGGGGGTTCCGGGGGACCCGGCGGACCCGGCAGCGGTAGGGAGAGCGCCCCGATCGGAGGGCGCTCTTCCGCTGCTTCGGCGCGCGCCCGTCACTCTCGGGCGCGCGCCAGGCTACTGCTGCGGCCAAGAACGGGCAAATGCTCGAATAAACTTGGCCGCAGCAGTATGGCCGTCTGGTGCTGTTATCCCGATCGAGATGATACCGACCACTTGTTATCTCTGGAGAGTACCCCTGAGGAAGAGGCTCATAGAGGGTATAGGGTAATACCCGAAGTGAGAGAGTGGAAGACTAAAATTCCTCCCCGGACCTATGTATATGTGCAGAACCTCTCCCCGTTCCTGATGGAGCTTGATGTCGGACGAAGTTTGGGCTGCATATATCCGGTCAGCCCTGTGGAAACAGCGCCGCAGGTGAACGCCGCTACAGTGGGCGAGCAGCTAGTTGATCTGGATTTAAACTTCGGGGACTCGACGCTGTCGACTGAGTGGAAGGGTCGACTGATGGCCAAGCTGAATGAATGAAGGACGGTGTTTTCCACAAGTGAAATGGATGTGGGCCCCAGTCACAGCACCCAACACACCATTAAGTTGAGTGACGCCACTCCATTCCATGAACGCTCTCGTCGCATTGCCCCCAGGGATGTGGACGACGTAAGGAACGTCCTGAAAGAAATGGAGACCGCTGGGATTTTGATGGAGTCTCGGAATCCTTACGCCTCACCCATAGTGGTGGTAAGGAAGAAGAATGGATCTGTGAGACTGTGTGTCGATTATCGAACCCTGAATCATTGTACAGTACCCGACTGTAACAGGGGAGTTATCCCTGTTCAGTAAATATGCCTCTAATCCAGCAGTGTGGTGGTTAACTGCTGGTAGTCAATTAACAAACACCACCTGCATGATTAGGTTGCTTAGAAAAGCCTGCCCTTGAGACAGGAAGTGAGATTGTCCCTGACTCTCACAACTTGTGAGACTGACATGGGGACAGATGTCTTGAGTCTACCAGGAGAGGCTGCTTGCAAGACACAGGGAAAACTTCTAAACCTGAATGCTGACAAAACCTGAGGAAAGGTAGCAACCCAGGAACAGAGAAGATTTTCCCTCTAACCACAAGGAACAGATAAGACTTTCATTTATAAGACTTTTTATATCTGCTTATTTAATGATATATGTTTGGGGCTGGGAGACATACTTATCTAAAGGGAGTTGTGGACTGCATAGTATTTCACTAGAAATACTCCCAAGTGAATAGAAGCTTTGTTTACCCCTTGTTTGGATGGTTTCCTGATGTTAAGGAAACAGGCGCAATAAAAGCCTTATTTAATTTCACCATAACCAGTCTCCCTTGCATACCTCTGTGAGCGTCCGCCTACACTGACCAATACAACCTTCCTCGCATTGAAGAGATCCTGAATGCTCTCACCGGGAGCCAGTGGTTCAGCGTTCTCGACTTACCAGGTACCTATGAGTGCGGAGGCTCAGGAAAAGACAGCCTTCGTCTGCCCCCTGGGCTTCTATCAATTTACCCACATGCCCCAAGGTATATGTGGAGCTCCTGCTACCTTCCAGTTACTGATGGAAAAAACAATCGGAGACATGAACCCTCGGGAGTGTCTTGTCTACCTGGATGTCACCATTGTCTTCGAGAAGACCCTGGAGGAGCACAAAGAGAGGCTGCTTAAGGTGATAGACCGTCTTGGACAAGAAGGATTGAAGTTATCCCTCGACAAGTGTCGGTTTTGTCACACCTCGGTGACCTACGTGGGACACACCATGTCTGCTCAAGGAATTGCTACCGATCCGGCCAAGGTAGAAGCGGTGGTGAACTGGCCGCGTCCCGAGAATGTCACGTAACTACGATCATTCCTGGGTTTCTGTGGGTATTACCGTCGCTTCGTGGAAGGGTAGTCTAGTCGAGCCAAACCCCTGAACAACCTCTTGAAGATATACCCCAAAGACACCGGAAGGAAGGCCACGTCGGCCCGCCAGGCGTTTGGTGATAAGTGGATGCCCGAGTGTGAACAGGCCTTCCTGAACTTGAAGAAAAGCCTGACAGAAGCACCAGTGCTTGCGTATGCTGATCCCGAACAACCATACACTGGCGACACACTTTATTCGAGCTCGGCTAGTCCCACGAATTCGGGTATACCCGGGTGTATTGAGGTTTGTGACTGTTTTCTGCCCGAGTGCATTGAGGTATTTTCCAAGCAGGGATTGAAGCATTTTATTCCCGCTGGCTGCAATACTGCACAGTATATATATATATATACTGCATTAGAATTCATGAATTTATGCCATCTGGTAGACACGCGAAGCATTGCAGCCTATTAAATCCTAATCATTATCATTTAACAGATCAGCCGCCCGTCAGCCAGGCATGAACCCAGGCTGGGAAGGCAAACGCAACGGGGCTTGTCAGAGGTGAGGAGCGGCGCATTCCAGGTATCTGCCAGGTACATACTGGGTATTTGCTCGAATAAAGTGTGTCGGTGCAGTACGTTCTGCATGTGGATGCCAGTCTCAATGGTCTGGGCGCTGTCCTACATCAGAAGCACCCTGAGGGTGTTCGACCTGTAGCCTATGTCAGCCGCAGTCTGACCCCCAGTGTATAAAAGTACCCCGTACACAAGTTAGAGTTCCTGGCTCTCAAATGGGCAATCACAGAAAAACTCCACGATTACCTCTACGGTGTTACGTTTGAGGTAAGGACAGATAACAATCCCCTCACGTACATCAATACCTCTGCCAAATTGGATGCAGCAGGACACCGGTGGCTGGCAACCCTATGTAACTACAGATTCTCTCTGAAGTATAAGCCGGGGCCTTTGAACACTGGAGCTGATGCACTCTCACGATGACCAGGATTAAGTGCTACTCCCGATGATGATGAATGGGAAGAGATCCCGGGACCAGGGATGCGAACAATGTGTAGTATAGCAGCCATCGTCAATGATCAAGTAGCCTTCTCCGAGCTAGGGGTTGCAGATTCCTTAGGATACCAGTCGCAGGCTATCCCAGCCGCCTACTGCGATCCAAAGGGAATGAACATAACTTACAGTACGATAAGGTCATACGATGGAAAGACCTAGTGGACTACCAAATGAGAGATCCGGTAATCAGCATCATTCGGCAAGCTGTTCAAAGAAAGAATCCATCCCTACTGAAACGTGCTCTCAGAGACCTGGTCGCGTTGCTAATGCGTGAGGTGGACAAGTTTCAGATTGACAATTGCTTGCTCTATAGGATAGTACAATATCACGACCACCCTGATAGGCGAAAACTGGTTCTACCCCAAAACTTGAGATATATGGTGTTGAAGTCTCTACATTATGAACATGGGCATCTCGGCTTAGAGAAGACCTTTGGATTGATCAGAGACCGCTTCTTCTGTCCAAGGATGCGGGAAGCGGTAGAACAATACTGCCGCCATTGTACCCGGTGTATTCAACGCAAGACCCTGCCTACAAGAGCAGCACCCATGGCCCATCTGAAGAGTTCTGGTCCACTGGACTTAGTGTGTATGGACTTTTTGTGTATTGAGCCCGATAGCCGAGGAATATGTAACGTGCTGGTCATCACGGACCATTACACAAGGTATGCGCCGGCCTTCCCCACAAAAGACCAGAAGGCCATCACAGTGGCAAAGATATTATGGGAGAAGTACTTCCTTCACTACGGTCTTCCAAATCGGCTTCACTCAGACCAAGGTCGCGATTTTGAGAGCACTCTGATCCGGGAGTTGCTCAAAATGCTGAACATTGCTAAATCACGGACGACTCCGTACCATCCTGAAGGAGATGCTTTGCCAGAATGATTCAATCGGACCTTATTGGACATGCTCGGGACCTTAAAGGGTGCTCAGAAGACTGAATGGAGTCGACACGTGGAGACCCTGGTCCACGCGTATCATTGTACCCGCCACGAGTCAACTGGATTCTCCCCATACTTCCTTATGTTTGGGCGAGAGGCGAGACTGCCAGTAGATGTACGGCTTCGAGTATCAACGGATGGGATACACAATGCTACCCATTTCAAATACGTACAAAGACTCAAGGACAGTTTACAGCAAGCCTACCAAAAGGCTGAGGAATCTACGGCTAAACTGAATGCTGGCAACAAAAGATGATATGACTATAAAGTCAAGTATCGGGAGCTACGTCCTGGGGATGCTGTGTTATTTCGTAATCTGGGAGTCCCTGGAAAACATAAATTGGCTGACCGATGGAGAAATGGAGTATACGAAGTAGAATCTCAGATGCCTGGCCTCCCGGTCTATCGCATCAAAGACACTGAAGGCCGGGTAAAGGTATGGCATAGAAATCATCTCTTGCCCATACCTCAAGTAGGGGATAATGAATTGGAAGTGCCCACTGCTTCGCTCGACGGAGAGTCCTATAGTACAGAGGATGGCCCAGAGACTGTAGTAAATGCCACCTCTGATGATCCTATGGAAGGAACCTTTCAAAGGGCCTTCCGACCGTGGGGGTATCTCCTGAAGGAGCTATGGGTAAAGGGCCCCTTGGTCCAATGACAGACACGTTGACTCCAATGAGCCAGCCATTATATCCACAGAGCCCATGCTTTGTGCCTCAAAGAGACTGTTCAGAGACATTTCTCCCCTCAAGGGAAGAGGCTGAGCCTCATGACTGTACTTATCACTCCCCAGAGGGAGTTGCTGAAGAACAGCTCCGTAGGAGCCAAAGAGTCAGGTACCCTCCAAACCGGGAAACCTATGATCAAATTGGGGCACCCAATTATGAGGCTCAGCAGTGGTCTCGGAGCAAAATCCAATCCGTGATTGTGATGCCCACAGAATTGTGTAACATTGTTTAAAGTTGATGCAATGTGCTAAGTTATATTCGCACAAGATACATTTTTATTATATAACGTTTGTGTATAGTAGTAAGTTGTGTTCCAAGCAAGGACGTTGGGGATTTTACCAAGTGGAGGATGTAGCCAGGTCACCCCTTGTTGCCCTGCGACCCCAATCACCTCCGTGGCCGTGATCGATGATGGGTGATGCCGGAGCCAAGCGGCTGACCCGACGCCCATTCCAGAGGGTGGGGGCCGAGTAGGGAGCGCTCCATGTTGTGCAAGTTCGCGCATGCGCAGTGAGTGCCGGCGGCCCTGAAGAGTTGCGCATGCGCAGTGATAAGTCCCATGAGCCTCAGCAGCACCCCATGTGACGCCAGGGAGCCAATAGGGCTACAGGAGCTCCCTGCTTGCAGGGAATTGATACTTTTGGCACGCTGGAGAAGCGAGGCAGTGCAGATCAGGAAGAGCTAGGGGAAGGAGGTGAGTGCAGGGGTCTGTGACCCACTGCATTAGTATAAATGAATGGTCAAGAGGGACCACAAAAAGAATTCCCACTTAGATGCACTCTAGCCAAATCTCTGTACAAATTTAAAGAGATAAGTTCCCGAAATCCATATTGGACACCAGAGGGTTTAAATCACAAAAAACAAAAAATATTTATTAATATATACTAACTCTTCTAGGTTAAAAAAATCTTTTTAACTTTTATGTATAAATAAAACCAATTAAAAGAGAAAGCGCTGGAGTATGCACAATGGCTGTGTGTTCATTCACACCTTAATATGCAGAGTAAACATTTAAAGCTTCAAGGTCTATCCTCGGTAACCTCTTTCAGTTGTTTGGTTATCTGTCTAATATATCCCTTACATCAATTGCATAAATATACCAGATATAATATAATGGATGAACCAACGGTGGTTATAGCTATCAACCCCTCAAGGAAACCATATAGTCACAGGTATGTAGGTAATATCCATATGTGGCTGGTAGTACTCTGTGTGGATTCAAAACGCCATATCCTGTGGTCTATTAAGTATAAGACACGTAATGGCGCTTGCTACAGTATATAATCAATACAACCGTTCAGCTTTCATGTCTCTGCTCGCAAGTCAGTCTTGCCCGGCATTCTCCCTCTCAACTCCGAAACCGAAACCGGCTGACGTCATCAGTGTGCGCGTCGCCTAAGACCCGACGATCGTTTTGCGCCATAACTCGGCGCTTCTTCAAGGGGGGACGAGTGTACAGCCACTCACCGTTCTGTTCTGACTGACAGATTAAATCTGTCAGTGGTGATATTGGATACCGAGGCTTGAGCCTCATTACTCCAAGTTCTCTTGTTGAGTGTATTGTTGCACTCTTTAGGAAGCTTCTTGATCTGTGTTACTTGCCACAGTTGAGTTGGTTTCACAGGGTCAGCGCTGTGATGGGTCGTGGGTAGCGGTCAAATGGGTTTGCAGAGATCGCAGCAAGCTTCTTGATCAGCGGGTTTGAGTTCTGGTCCAATTCCTTGTTGAATTTCTTGTTGAGCTTCTTTAGATGTTCATCTAACATCTCGATGCCAGTTCCCTATGAAGGTCTGCTATTCTTGTAGGAAGTGGATCGTTGGACGCAATCCGCAGCGCCTTGTTCTGTAATTTTTGGAGAGATGATCTTTGCTGTTGGTGGCAACCACTCCACACCGGGGACTTGGCTTGATCACAAACCACAGGGGTCCTTCCCCTGCGGTAGGTGCAAGGCTTGTGCATACATGCCCCTGACTAAAACATTTACAGATACCAAAAAAGAGAATAAATTTAAAATTAATGATTTCATTAATTGTACGGGTAGAGGGATCATTTACCTTATCCTATGTACATGAGATAAATTATATGTGGGAAAGACGTACCGCCAGCTAAAAGTGCGCATCTTAGAACACCTGGGATCTGTACGTAATAGCCACGACACAACCGTGGCCAGACATGTAAATGGTGTCCACCGTGGTGACTGTAAAAACCTACATTTTGTAGGCATTGAGCAGATACCTCTAGGACCCCACAAAGGGGATTGGAATAAGTTATTTCTCCAAAAAGAATGTAAATGGATCTTTACTCTTAAAACCTTGAGCCCTGCGGGTCTGAACGAGGGATTTATATACTGTACTCACCATTTATTTGAAATTACAGGTTCTATGGTCATCTTCCATCTAGACAGATAATATATATTAAATGCTTAGCTGGATCGTATTGACCCTAGGGGCGATCTACTCAGTGAGCCTACATTCCTACATTATAAACATCTAAGTACCATATTATTGTACTTACTGTGCATATTGACTACTTACCCCATCTTGCCAGATACACTTGGAGGTACAATCTTGAGACATCAGAGATTATCTCATTTGGTTAATAACAAGATGTGCTTGTCCTTTATTCTTGAGGGTATTTTGGAGTCTGTACCTTTGGGTATATACTATTCAAATACATATTATAATAGCATTGCACTAGATTGCTATATACTTTCGATCGCGGGAACTGACGCACAAGGGATTGTCTTGCGTGATGTACACGCCCTTAACCCCGCCCCTGGAGGGTATAAATACCTTGTACTTTGGGAGAGACTTCTCCCCCCTTGAAGAAGCGCCGAGTTACGGCGCAAAACGATCGTCGGGTCTTAGGCGACGCGCACACTGATGACGTCAGCCGGTTTCGGTTTCGGAGTTGAGAAGGAGAATGCCGGGCAAGACTGACTTGCGAGCAGAGACATGAAAGCTGAACGGTTGTATTGATTATATAGCAAGCGCCATTACATGTCTTATACTTAATAGACCACAAGATATGGCGTTTTGAATCCACACAGAGTACTACCAGCCACATATGGATATTACCTACATACCTGTGACTATATGGTTTCCTTGAGGGGTTGATAGCTACTGTATAACCACCGTTGGTCTATCCATTATATTATATCTGGTATATTTATGCAATTGATGTAAGGGATATATTAGAAAGATAACCAAACAACTGAAAGAGGTTACCAAGGATAGACCTTGAAGCTTTACATGTTTACTCTGCATATTAAGGTGTGAATGAACACACAGCCATTGTGTATACTCCAGCGCTTTCTCTTTTAATTGGTTTTATTTATACATAAAAGTTAAAAAGATTTATTTCACCTAGAAGAGTTAGTATATATTAATAAATATTTTTTTGTTTTTTGTGATTTTAACCCTCTGGTGTCCAATATGGATTTCGGGAACTTATCCCTTTAAATTTGTACAGAGATTTGGCTAGAGTGCAACTAAGAGGGAATTCTTTTTGTGGTCCCTCTTGACCATTCGTTAATACATATGTAATTTCTTCCCAATGCACCGCCATATATACATCACTTCTGAATATTAGGGTTGAGCGGTGGTATCCTATGTTCCCGCTGCATAGGCCAGCAACCCACCCTAGGCCCCAGATAGGTCCTGAGCCACCTTATAGCTTGTGGTGCTGTAGGGACAGGTGTAGGTTAGGGAACCTGCCCCATTAGCTGCTTGCTAGTTAGGGACACAGCGGACGCTGCGCTTCCCGTCAAGAGGCTTGGGCTCAAGCTTACGCCACTAAATAGAGCTGGACTATCTTCACGGAGGCCACGCCAAGCAGTGACTGCGGCCGGCCGGCTGCAGACGGATCCCTGCCAAGGTACCAATGGTGCGGAGCTGCGGTGATATTATCCACGCCGAAATTCACCCCACGCGTAGGAGGACATCACGCTTCGGATCAGGCGGATCCAAATCCAGTTGTATAGCGGCACCCGTGGCTGGAGCCCGGCAGGTATCGTTATAAAGTGCACCAACAGAGTATTCACACATAGTGGCAGCGCTGACCACGGGACAAGGGTTATAATTTAGACACGGTGTGGGGGTACACAGTGGTGGGCACTGGATATATGCTCCTAAGCGGGAGTGACGGACAATTGAGACTTTGGTGCAGAGTGGTACAGTTATTGCGTTGTTACATATGGTTAAAGTGTTGTGTTATGTTGATGCTGCATATAGTAAATGGTTATACCTATGCTCCAGTGTATGTGATTACTATATGCGGGTCTTGTGTAGGGGACATTCTATACTCCTAGGATCCTGCACAGGTGGAGGCGCTGATCAAGAAACGTTCCAGAGAGCTCCCCAGGTTCCCAGCCAGCGGAGGCTCAGGCCTCTTGGGAACCTGCAGGTGTATGCACCACACCTGGTAACACATAGGTTCCCCCTCACATGCACTCTATATGCGGTTGGGTGGGGGAATACCCGTTACATTTATAAAAAGAATAAAGAACCACATGGCAGATTTTCTAGTAGAAGTGCATATCGATGCAGAAAAAGTCCTTTGCGCCCGGATATTGAGGTATTGGTATTCTGTAAGCAGGGCCACCGACAGGGGATGAGAGTCGGGGACAAGAGATCAGACCCAACTTCTGCACTTGGCTGCTGGGCCTCTGATTGCCGGCAATCCCCAGCCCTCCGTAGCTGCTGTAGGCCTCTCTCTCCTGCTAGGTCTCCTGCTGGACCTGTCACTCCCCTGTATCTAACCTGCCGTGTTTGCTTCTCCCACCAGTGTGTGCAGGAAAATTGGTCCACCCGAAAGTCTAACATTGATATCTGCATGGGGATTAGAGTGGCACCAGAGGCCTGAGATCACCCACAAGGTAAAGTGTGTATTTTGTGTGAGGAGGTGATATTGTTTCTGTGTGTGTCTGTGTGCTGGTATTATTGTGTATATTATGGGGGTATTATTGTGTTTATTGTTGGGGGTATCGTGTGTATTGTGTGGGGCAGTATTATTGGGTGAGTATTGGGGGGTATTATTGTATGTGTATTGGGGGTATTATTGTGTGTATATTGTGGGGGTTATTAAAGTGTGTGTACTGTGGAGGGACTTATTGTGTGTGTGTGTGTGTGTGTGTATTGTGGGGGAGGTATTATTGTGTGTGTATCATGGGGGTATTATTGTGCATATATTATAAAGGGGTATTAATGTGTGTGTATTGTGGGGGGGTATTATTGTGTGTGTATTGTGGGGGGTATTATTATGTGTGTATTGTGGGTGGGGGTATTATTGTGTGCTATGTGGGGGGTAGTTTGTGTGTTTGTTGTGGGGGGTATTATTGTATGTGTGTATTGTGGAATGGGTAATTATTGTGGGGAGGGGGTAATTATTTTGGGGGTATTCTAATGTGTATTTTTGGGGAGGTATTATTGTGCATTTATTATGGGGATATTCTTGTATATTGTGGTTGTGGGTGTTGTGTGTGTGTTGCGGGGGTTATTATTATGGGGTATTATTGTGTGTGTATTAAGGGATGGGTAATTATTGTGTGTATATTATAGGGGTTATTATTGTTTGATGTGGGAATTATTGTGTGCATTGTGTGTGTGGGCAGGGGTAATTATTGTTTGTGCGTGTGTATTGTGGGGGGAGGAGGAATTGTAATTGTGTGTTTGTGTGTGGGGGTAGGGGGGATTGTGTTGGTGGGTGGCCAGGGAGGAGGGGGGAATAAGTGTGAAGAGGAGGGGGGGTTTGAGTGAGCCAAATTGAGTGAGAGGGGGTGATTTAGTGATAGCAGAGGGTGGAGAGTGTAAGAGGAGAGAGGGGGTGTAAGAGAGGGGAGAGAGGAGGGGAAGATGGAGGTGGGGTTGTGAGAGAGGGGGAGGTGGTGTACTGTAGTAAGAGAGAGGAAGGGGGAGATTGAGGGGGGAGAGGGAGTGAAAAGGAGAGGGAGAGGGGGGATAGAAGGGTGTGAGTGTGAGGAGATGTGAAAGAGAGGGGAGGCTCACAAAGCTGCCAACATGGAGATGTGGATGCCTTGGGGAAACTCTAGTCCTGGGCCCTGGGAAAGATCTCGGCGGCCCTGTCTGTAAGCGCCTCTCGCAAAAATTAAACTGTGCGGGAAAGCTTTGTAGAAGCGGTTTCATTTCAGCTCCGCAAATCCAAGCGTAATAACAAAAAGGCCTCAAACGCGCAATTTTTACAATGTCACTCCGCTCCGTTAACTCAAAAAGGTAAAACCGCTTTGAATAATATGCAGATTTTGTACTGTTAATACTATAGTGTTAATAGATGCAGAATTGGATAATTAAAAACACACTCAACCTATATCAGGTCTGCTGAGCTTGAACTTACTTAATATGCCTATTTAACTACTGTATTTTATATGATTGCCCTTCTACTCTACTGGCTAACTTATAATGATTTTATTTTCCTTTTTGGGTACTAATGCAATTTTTAGTAGTCTAATACCTCTATAGCTAAGAATGTTTTCAAAACATATACAGATTTAGCTACATTATTTGTCCAACTATTGAGTAAACATGTACCTGTATACTGTATATAATTATTATTTATTGCAGGTAGCAGATTAGCTCTGAAGAAGCTACTGTACAAACGGCATCTTTGGACATCATTAACCGTTTGCATGCTCTGTTTAAATGCAAGCAAAATATATTGCTATCAGTTCATATTAACAATGTATTATTTCATGTTATTGGTATGTAAGCAATTTCATTAAATGTAATGTCATATTTTGGGGCCATGGTAGACATAACTAATAACTTAAATTACTCAGAAGTCATAATGTATGTTATTTTAGGAGCATTATTATCATGTCAAAATATGTTGTGGAATATAGGAATAAAAAAAAAACTTGTTTAGAGAACTATAATACAAGCTCCAATTCTTTTAAGCAATATTTACTGAATGCCTGTTATTTCCAATATTGAAATGTAGCATTTGCTTGTACCCTATTCTGGTACTGGTTGCGCTGCTGTTAATTCCGCTTCAAAACAAAGTACAATTCACGCGAATTGGCTGTTTAAACACGTAAAAAAGTCAATTTTAATAGACGCAATGTAATAGATGTGGTTTTTGTTACAGGATATGGCTAGTTGTCAGAAAAAATGCCATGACTTGTGACCTTGTCAAATCGCATGATTTCACATGGACAAACTCGCAGCTACAACAATATACCCCTACGGTGTGTACAGTATGTGTAAATAAGAAGGAAGTAGTGTTATTCAATAGTACCATTATACTTTGACCACTGCCTTAACATGGCTAAACAGGTCTGAAAATTAATCCGTTACACATAGGGTTGCCAGGTGGCTTATCAAACAAATACTGGACACAATGGTGAAAGGTGTGACGCATGCACGCACACCTACACTTCCAGGATGGAGGAAGCTGCTCAGCCCCAAAGCAGCAGACCTGCTCTCTCCCTTCTCGGGAAAATCCTGTGGCTCCCCAAGCCGGTCAGGTCACTATGTCCAGAGAGGTAATACCAGACACATACATGTCCAGTATTACATCTAATTATTTACTGGACAGACTGTCAAAATACAGCACAGTCCTGTTCAATGCTGGACACCTGGCAACCCTAATTACACAGACCTTCAACAGTGAAGATATTATATGCTAGGGACCAAATAAATACACACGTTTGCCACAACTTCTGAGAACCGCACTCTGCTTATTGAAAAACTATAGGGAGGAATTGGTCACTTTATAATTAAAACGATGTCAATTCAGAATCAAGCTCTGTGCTTGTTCATTTCCAAATATCAAGGCTACATAATAAATGAAAATACCTCAGAATCGAGGCTCACGGTTCATTAACAGCCTCAAGATTAATTACAGGGCCATTAAATGTTTGATTAAATTAATCCTGCCGTATTTAAAGCATTGTTTAGTAAATACTGTTTGCTCGTTAATTACCATGCCTAGATGGGCAAATAAACGAGTACAGTTTACCAGCAGCAATGAAAAAATAAACGCAAACAAAAGCAAGGTAGATTTATTTTAACACGTTGTCAGGTTTCAAGGAACGCCTGTCAACTTGTGCTGTTTATTAGTCTTACACGGAAAATTATTTGACTGCAGATTAAATTTATATCAGAGCAAACACAAAACGTATGACAATTAATTGAGAAATGAGGGAGCAGAGCTCGGTCACAACATTAAAAAAAAAATGAAATGATAATTACAGGAGCTACTGCCTCCTCCTTCCCAAAGTGGATATTTTGTGCTCAAATATTTTGTCCACAGATCTTATGAGATGAGAACGGAACACACGATAAACAAAAGCATCTATTATTGAATGAAGTAAATCCAGTAAGCTTGCTTGGAGTAGGAGCCAGGGTTACCATTTTAACAAAAGGTCAGAATTGCAGGTTTAATTGCTTTTTAGTTGTTGACGTTGTTTACTCTCTTTTCTCACAAATGAATCACTGTTCCCTAAGTAGCATTACAATTTGCTTACATAAAATTAAAGTCAATTGGGGCCATTTCTGGGGCCCTGGTTTTTAGTTAACTCTTATTTCCAGAGAGGCCTGCCATGTATTTCTTTACTCTGTAGCATTGCATGTCAGCAAAAAGGGTAATGAAAGATGCTTAAAACATAAAACTGCAAACCATGGGTTCATGAACAGTTTTGTTTTATGGACTTAATTTATTTTCCAAGCTTTCTAATTCCCTCTGGAGTATGAAACTCTCTGTCCTTCCTTTGTTCAATGTTCTGTCAATGTTCTGTCCTACCTTGCCGAACAGTAATAATAAATAATAATAATCTGTTATGTCACTCTGACAATGTACACAGTGCTGTACTGTACATAGAATTTTACAAGCTCAACAAGTTCCAACCTTTTACAAACTAAAGCCTGGAATGATACATCGACCTCCATTAAAATGCAGTTGATAGCACACTGGGTAAAAAAAAAAAAATACTGAATCTTATTACCACAATTTCATGACGGAAGTGATCAAGAGTGAAATAATGCGACCATTAATAATGTGTTTATTAACACATCACGATTGAATTACTAATATTTCTATCATATGGGGTTAGGTATGTTGGGGGATGGGGGAAGGGAGGGTATGAATAATGCCTCAGGAAGGGTGGATAGTGACGTACTCATTTCCAAACAGGAAGCGGACCCGCACGGCTGAGGTAGGGATGCAAATAAACCGACCAGGGTACTGGGACAGAGTCCTGTAAGAGTATCCATAGTCGGTATGGAAGCAGGGGTTAGGGCTGGCGGCAGAGTTGCAAAGTCTAGGAGACAGGCAGGGATCAGTGCAGGCAGAAGGCAGCGAGGTCGGGGTCACGGTCCAGTTCAGCAATAGAGAAATCCAATGAACAGGGAAGCCATAGGGGTAGGCACGCCACAGCAATAGGCAAGCCACACGGAAGGCTCAGGAACAGGGAAGCTACAGGGAAAAGGCAAGCCACAGCAACAGGCAAGCCACATGGAAGGATCAGGAACTAGAATGCTCGGGAACTAAAGCCCAAGGTGGCCAGGAACACTAAATGCATAAAATGCTCGGACGGGGACTGGGAGTCACAGGCTGCTATTTAAGCCCTGGAACAGGTGGAGCTAATAAAGCAGGCTGCCAGAAACCTAAATGTCCACAGCAGCCAGGTAAGGGAGGGTCCCAGCCAAAGCCTGTACTGAAACCCTTACAGTATCCCCCCTTCAGGAGAGACCTCCGGCGATAAGGACCTGGCTTCATCAAAGATCTTGGCGACCTGGAATTATTGCGGAAACATCTTGAACGGGTAGTAGATATGAGGCAAAACCGTTCCATAGAGTGTACCATCTCTGAGATAGAAAGCAGTGGTACTGCAAGTTTTGATATGCATGATGTATCATAGGGAAGTTCAGGAAACACAACAGGCATCATAAACACAATGGCCAAGCTGCTCAGCAGTTTGCGCACACACAGACACACGTTCATGATGAGAGTTAGAATTATAAGGCAAAAGTTCAGGTGGAGCATCTACATCCCTCTGATCAGCATGTAATCTTGTGTTGGATGTGGGACCCCCAGAATTTGCAGAGGAAGCGGTAGACACAGAAGAGCGAGTGTGGATAAGCATGCCCATGACCACAGTGGGAGCACAAGAAGCAGGGACTAGCACTTCAGGCACGGCAAGGAAGTCCAAGAGGAGTGCTTCAGTCTTTGAAGATGGCACCACGAAATAAGGAGAGGGCGCATCACAGGGACCAGTGAGTATTGAATCTGACATTAAAGTGGGATTAACTCAGGTACTGTAGGAAAATCCAAGAGGACTGTGTCTGTCTTCATAGTGGCGCCATAGAATAAGTAAAAGGTATATCAGACGCTGCACAGGAATCAGTGAGCAGTAATTCCGTTTTGAACACAGGGGCCTTTGAATCAGTAGGTATATCAGGTACTACAGAAACATCATGAGAGGTAATCCTGAGTTTGAAGCAAACTTTTTAAGTCAGTCATGGGTACCTCAACCACTGTGGAAGAATCAGCGAGACACAGAGTTATCTTTTGAGTGGGAATCCCAGACACAAAGGTTACATGAGGTACTGTAGGGAGAATAGCGTGAGGAAAACTATTCTTTGCGGTGGGAATTTTAGAGTCATCCATGGTTACAACAGGGCCTGCAGAACAGTCAGTGAAGGATATGTTTGTCCCTGAAATGGATGTCTGAGAAGCAGCAGTGGTTACACTAGGTACTGCACAGGAATCACAGGAGAGATACACTGGTCTCTGAAATAGTTGTCTGGGAATCCACAGTGGTTATACTAGTTACTACAGAGGGAGCAGAGAAAGATACGCTGGTCTCCGAAGTGGATGTCTGAGAATCAGCAAGGGCTAGACTAGGTACTGCAAATGAATCAGAGAAAGTTACGCTTGACTCTGGAGTGGGAGTCTGAGGATCAACAATAGATATATCAGATCTTGTGGGGAATTTTATGGTAAGAACCTTAGAAACAAAGATGGAACCCAGCAGTAGGGGTACTTGTCATGGAAAAATCAGAACTAGGTATATTTAACCATGTGGGGACATTGGTGAAATGTCTGCTTATCACAGAAGTGGGTGTCTGAAAATCCACAGTAGGAAATACCAGATACTATGTGAAACTTTATTGCAAGAGCCTTAGAAACAGTCAAATTAACCTCAGACATTGCAGGCGAATCAGAGAAACTTGATTTTAAAGCAGGAGTTTTAGAATTAATGATAGGTATATCACACACTGCAGGAGAGTCAGAGAAATGGGAATCTGCTTTTAAATTAGAGGCCTTATAACTAGAAAAGTTTACAGCAGGAACTGCAGAAAAGACAGAAAAACAGGAACCTCCTTTCAAATCTAAGGCATTATAACTAGCAAAGGTTACAGTAGGTACTGCAGGAGAGTCAGAAAAAGGGGACTTGACTGAAACAGGATCCTTAGATTCAGTAATAGGGACATAAAAAATGGAGACAGGTGTCTTAGAACCATCAAGGGTTACAGCACTTACTGCCGAGGAAACAGTGAGGTGTACTTGACTTTGAAAGAGGAGTGGTGGAGAATTCATCTTTTGGCTCCTGGAATGCAACGTTAGCTTGCTGAAGCGGAGGGATAGGTGCCGACGAAGAATCAGCTGGGGGTGCAAGAAGAGGATGGTTGTCAAGGATTTGCAAGCTGGAGGTGATGCAAGCGATTAATGTCCCACGTATTCAGGAGGATGGAGTGTCTATCCAGGAGATGGCCCCTACCTCAGCGGGGTACATATGAGGTCCGAGCATTATGTGACAGTGGTTGTCTCCAAAATGGAAGCAGACCCACAGGGCTGAGGTAGGGAGGCAAAGAAACCGACCAGGGCCCCGGGACAGAGTCCTGTAAGAGTTTCCGTAGTTGGTATGGAAGCAGGGGTCAGGGCTGGTGGCAGAGTTTCAAAGTCCAGGAGACAGGCAGGGATCAGTGCAAGCAGAAGGCCGCGAGGTCGGGGTCACGGTCCGGGTCAGCAACGGGGAAATCCAATGAACGGGGAAGCATCAGGGATAGGCACGCCACAGCAATAGGAAGTCACACGGAAGGCTCAGAAACGGGGAAGCCACATGGAAAAAGCAAGCCACAGCAACAGGCAAGCCACGTGGAAGGCTCAGGAACTAGAAGGCTCAGGAAGTAGAAGGCTCAGAAAGTAGAGCCCAGGGTGGCCAGGAACACAACTAAATGCATACTATGCTCGGGAAGGGACTTGGAGTTGCTGGCTGCTATTTAAGCCCTGGAACAGGTGCAGCCAATATAGCAGGCTGCCAGTAACCAAAATGTCCACAGCAGCCAGGTAAGGGAGGGTTTCAGCCAAAGCATGGACTGGAACCCTTACAGATAGGCCCCCTGGGAGTGGGGGTTATAGGGGTTAACACCGTATTTACCTTAGCAACTAGTAAAGCATTGCATGCCAAACTTTTAGTAGCCACTAAGTAGCTAAGGGGGATAAGTAGTGTTGTTTATTGGTGTAATGGCCAATAACTCTCTTAGCTAAATGTGAATAACATGGCTTTTGTCCATTCCAAATACCCTAAAATTACACGTTTAAAAATAATAATACATTACAAATCAATGGGGCCTAGATTGTCAATGTGGCTATCAATGGTGTAGATTGTCAATGTGGCTATCAATGGCAATCTATAATAAAAATGTGGTTATTTACCCCAAAACAAAAGAAAAATATATGGGGCGCAGACAAATTAAAAATTCACTCACGAAGATGATGTAAGCAAGGTGTACTCGGCTGTAGTCATAAACCTTAGTCTTTTACTGCCTTTGGTAGCGATCAGCTGCTGCTTGTCTCCGTTTCCTCTGGCAGTTAGGAACATAACCACTGGAACCTTATGGGTGTTTAGAGGGTGATGAGGTACTTCTGTGAGCGTGTGGCGACCCCCGTTAGTCCGCAGGGGTCATTCATACATTCCGTGAAGCTCCCCATGTCCTCCGCCGGCGTCCTTGTTGACACGGCAACCACCTGGATGTGACGTTCGTGTCTTGGAAGTGGAAATTTCCTTAATGAATAATGGTATATATGGAGCTCAGGGATTTCTGCTGATATCGAGTCTGCTTAAGGCTGCTACAGGACGTGACTGACTCAAGTCCATCTGTGCTGCTTCATCCAACGCATTTCTTCCACTTTCATGTGCCTTTGTCAGGATACTTACCTCACACTGGATCAAGGCCATCCTCATCTACAGGGCTGATGCCCCCTGGGCACCAATCCAATAAAGGGACTCTGATCCTTTATTGCCTGGGGGGGATCAAACGAACACACCTTAGCTCTAGTAGATTTTATTAATGCAATGAGAAATAAATATTGCAAAATGTAGAGTGACTCAACCCCTAACTGCTCAAAAAGAGTTGAAAAGTGTACGAAATTTTATGCATTGCAGCTTGATATAACAATGCTCATGAACTTAACATTAAAAATATATGTTCTTACAGTCATAAGTTCCATTTGAAACACTTGATACAAGTTCCAAGGGTTAAGTATTTGCTCAAAACTTCAGGGGGAGCATATGGGGAGATAAGAGGACAAAATATACATATAAGTGCAGACGTTATGTAATGTGTGGATATATAAGCAATGTCTTGGCTCGTATGGCTGATCTACTCACAGGAGCAAGGTAATATTCAAAGCAGTTGGCAAATTGGGTTGCAAGATGGTCCACTGCAGAGTAATGGCCAATCGGATTAACACAGCGGGGGTCCCTGCTGTGTAAATCTTACCAGGTTCTACCTGTCTGTATGCACAGTCAGAGATAGGATGAATCAGTCACTCTACCCAAGCGCCTCTAACAGGCGATCTCAGGGTTTTAATTTAATTTTAATATTACAGTATTGTAGCAGGGGTCACGAGACCTGAAATCAATGCGGTTCAGCTACGGAGACCCTCTGCTACAATACTGTACTATTAAAATAAAATAAAAGCAGCTTCATTACCATAGCAGCTAACCACTAAGGCAATGATGGGGTTAAGGCAGACTACCAGGTTTATTGGGGCAGAGAGGGTGAGTGAAGGGGGTAATTTCCCCAGGCAGGGTGGTTAGGCCTACTGGGAAGGTTGCGGGAGGAGTTAACCCCTTCATTACCTTAACAGTAGTAACCGCTATGGTAATGAAAGGGTTAACCCCTCCCATTGCCAACCCAAGAGACCTAACTACTAACCCTGGGGAAACAACCCTTTCACTCCATCACTCTACCTCCAATTAGCAATACAATCCAAACATTAATAAAATACATTGAACCCCCCCAACACATACAGTAATGGGCAAAATCTCTATTATCCATATCTGGATAATAGCTCATTTGCCCATTAAAAACATACAGTACTGTAACTAAAACATGAACCAACCAGCATATACTGTACAGTAGTAAATTAAAGTTCTACTTACCCCTTCAAGGATGAAGGCCATCCTCATCCTCCTCATCTTCCTCTTCTTTAGTGGCAACAAAGAAAAAAATAACTACTTGCCACTAACCCCTTAACCACCTTAGTGGTTATTAACCACTAAGGTAATTAAGGTGTCATTCCCCTTCCACTACCCACTTGGGAGACCTAACCACCCTCCCCAAGGCACCTAAACCACCTCCTCTACCTATTGATTGGCACAGTGGTACAGTGGTCACTATGCCAGTCAATAACTAGCCTACCTGCAAATCCCCAAAACAAGCCTCACATTTCAAAGATCTTCAATTTTAAACAACAAAATGTCAATAAACCAATTGATTGGCACAGTGGCACATCCATGCCCTATAGGCATGAGCTGCCATCATGCCAGTCAATATGCAACCTGCAAATCCAAAAACCAATGAACCAAAAATAAGACATTCCATTTTAACTTTAAAAAAAACAGCAAATTAAAGACATTGCATTTCAATAAAAAAAACACCTGCAAATGTGGAAGCTCCAAGTGAGTGAAACAGATAGGGTGATTGTGCAGCCAGTTTGAAGACTCCAAGTTGTGTGTTGGACATCCCTGTAGATCCTGTGTGAAGTTTTGGTTATCCCTTCCCTGAACTTTTACACCTTCACCTGTGGACAGCGGGCACAGGAGGCATATCAGAGAAGAAGGATTGCTGGAGCTGTTTCCTCCACTGTTGACCCTAAGTGGTCTTACTGCCTGCACACACTACTTATTTGTAAGTGTAATACTTTTATTGGCATTTAATATATAAAAACATCTGCACTATCTTGTGCCCTCTCTTCTTCACATATTCTACCCATCCTACCCACCTGGTTTTGAGGGGGGTCTTCTGAGACCACCTGAAGAAATGCCTGAGTTGGTTACGCTACATAACCAAATCATCGCAATTGTGAGTGAGATACCTATCAAGCCTCATCTTTCTTTTCATAGTTGAAACAATATTGCACTATATTTTTTATTTTTTTTGCATAAACCTGGATGTATTTGCGCTCCTGATTTCTTTGCCTTCTCTCTCCGTCTGGACATGGATTTAGTCCATTTTCCCGCAGCTGCATTACCTCCTGTTGTATACATTTTTTCATTACTATCACTAGTGTGTTCACTGGGTTTTAAATACTAAACAGTATTTGCGCTTGAATTTCTCTGCCTTCAAATAAATGAAACAGCAAATAAAAGACATTGCATTTCAATTAAAAATAAAGTCAATGAAAATGCAAACCTCAAATACAATGCCAATAAAAATCACAAAACAAGCACCAAATAAAATACATTTATATTGGAATTAAAAAAGTATGCCAATGCAAATGCCAAACTCAAAAAAAAAACCTGCAAATCAAAAAAATCTACCAAACAAAGACATTTACATTGGAATAAAAAAATTAAGCAAATACCAACCTAAAACAAAATACACAATGAAATAAAATGAAATCCATGTTTTTCTTACTTTCAACGGTAAGTTATTTAAATCTTTTTTTTTTCTTCATCTGTAAATTGTAATCCAATTTGGGTTCTTCTTTATCTTCATTTATACTTGTAATCAACTCAGGGTTCTTTTTTTATCTTCATCTGTACTTTAAAATCCAAATTGGGTGGGGGGGGGATGTTGACTCTGGTTTCTTGGCATCAAATAAGACTGGACAGGCCTATATATTAAATAATAATTGGTTATAGCTGCAGTTCAAGCAAAATCCTGCATGTATTTTTTTTTTTAACAAATCAGTTCTGTAGTAAGAAAAAATACTTTTAGCATTTTCTGTTTTTAAAAAAACAACTTTGAAAGACCAATTTTCTTGTATTCTATTTTAAAAGCATACTTGTTGCTAAAGCTACCATTTACATTCCCCATATTTAAAGATGTCGCCAAACTTTGCCGATCAATAGACAGAGAACGAATTGACCAGCAGCTATTCAGTTCTTTTGGTAAGTAGAGATTGCCCAAATGAAACTATTGAAGTAAAAAAAAAAAAATAATAAAAAAAAAAAAAAAACGGGAGCTTGAACTGCAGCTTTAATTGGCATTTTTGCATTTAAAGTTGAATGTGTTTTTATATGGTAGGTTGGATAGTAGCAGCTCATGCCAATAGGGCATGGCTGTGCCACTGTGGCAATCAATTTGTTTATAGGCATTTTTTTTGTTTAAATGGAATGTCTTTGAAATTTGAGGGGGGGGGGGGTTTAGGTGGCAGGTTGCAAATTGACCGGCATAATGGCAGCTCATGCCCATAGGGCATGGTGGCCACTGTGCCAATCAATGCATAAAGGAGGTGGGGTAGGTGCCATGGGAGGGTAGTTAGGTCTCCCGGGTGGGTATGGGGAGCTAACCTCTTAATTACCTAAGTGGTTATTAACCTCTAAGGTGATTAAGGGGTTAGTGGACAGTAGTTTTTTTTTGTTGTCCACTGAAAAGAGGAAGGCGAGGAGGACAAGGATGGCCTTCATCCTGGAAGGGGTAAGTAGAACTCTAATTTTCTACTATATATGCTGGCTGGTTAATATTTTGGTTATGTTTTATGTTTTCAATTGTCAAATTAGCTATTATCCAGATATGGGATTATCCAGTTAGGGTTCAATGTATTTTATTGATGTTTGTATTGTAATGTTTATTGCGGGTAGAGGGATTGAGTGAAGTGCGTAGTTGCCCCAGGGTGGGCAGTTAGGCCTCTCAGGTAGGCAATGAAGGAGTTAACCCATCCCGCAACCTTCCCGTTAGGCCTAACAACCCACCCTGGGGCAATTACCCCCATCACTCACCCCTTCTTCCCCCAATATACCTGGTAGTCTGCTTTAACTCCTTCATTGCCTTAGCGGTTAGCCGCTAAGGTAATGAATCTGCTTTTATTTTATTTGAATATTACAGTATTGTAACAGGGGTCGTGTGTACAAGAGGGGTACCCCCGCATAACCTGGATGTACTGTGATGATCATAAAAACAAATAACTTTATTAATATCCACTTAATATAGGTGCTTCACGCTTGTATTCTAAGGCTATGTGTACCTGGTAGACATATCTCATCCTGATCATATGCGGGTCACCACACCATATGGTGTTAACACTACATATATTTTACTATTAGCAGGTTCCAGTTAGGCAGACCTGGTAAAGGTTCCCTAAACAGAATCCACCTACTCTCATTTTGGAACATGCTGCAATAGTTGGGTACTGGTTAAGGTATCATATTGTGTTATTATCATAAGAACAGTGGACATGTAGTACCACTTTGCGAGGTTCTGGCACACTTTCCAGATACAGCAAGTGAAGGGATTTACTTACCCCTTCACCCTTGTAGGTATTCTGGACTCTAAGACTAGGGTCTCCACTACAGGATACACATTAATGGTTAATGATCGTTTTAACAACCTTTATTTTAAGTGGATATTAATAAAGTTATTTATTTTTATGATAATCACAATACATTCAGGTTATGATTGAGTGCCCTTACTAGGTTACATTTTCTTTGTGTTCATTGTAACAGGGGTTTCCGGAGCTGAACCGCATTGATTTAAAGTACGGGGATCCCCTGCTTCCCGAGTTACAAGCCCCATTACGGGGTGCCGGTATCCCTCTGGTTAAATCCCCAATCGTGTTGGCCGTGCCACGGGAGAAGTTAAACACGGCGGCCGGGATACCGGCAACCCATAACAGGGCCTATAACTCAGGAAGCAGGGGTTCCCCGGACCTGAAATCAATGCGTTCAGCTCCGGAGACAGCCTGCTACAATACTGTAATATTAAAATAAAACCCCCGCGATCGCCTGTTAGAAGAGCGCAGGTAGAGTGACTGATTCAGTCTATCTCTGACTGCACGTCTCTTACAGACAGGATTCACATAGCGTGAGTTCCATTCAAACGTAGGGACTCCCGCTGTGTTAATCCGATGGGATATTACAGCTGTTGCGGCCCATATCCCTGGGTTTTTGATCGCAATCTCTATGTTGTTCACGAGATTTGGTCGAATACCGGTGGCTGCACCTGTAACTGTGGGTTGGTCAGGCTGGGTGTTTCTGCTGTAGTTTTACAGCTTGATAATGAATACATTATCTACGTAATAATAGTTGTTTTTTTAAAAACCCTTAGCAACATGTATTAACCTACTGTGATTGATTAGACTTTCAGTATTCATGCTGAACATGTTAATGTGATTTTAGTATGAATTGACGTATATTAATGTCTGATACTTCTGACTGGTTAGTTGGCACTCTGGACAATTCGCACAAAGTTTATAAACATCTGTCTAGACATTCGGCCAGTAGAATCAGGCCAAAATACGTTCTGTGGTTATGTGTTCTGGCTGTCTTGGCTTTTTAAAGTACTTTCTTACAGGCTTCAGCTGTGCTCATTAATTACCTGCCTTTACCAGGCAGATGTTAACCCCCCACTTTCCAAGGTTCAACAGCTTTGGCTGATAGTAGGCTTGAACCTGTATATGAAGAAGTGTCCAGGAAGCGCAATATGTGAATAAAGATAAATAAATCGTAATAGTGCAATATTGTTATGATTATGATCAGAATGAGATGTCTTGGCTCAATATTTAATACTCACAAACGTGAGAAGATATAAGGCACGTAAATGTATCTTTAGGGATGTAGTTTTCACTCAGTAGACAAGAGATGCAGAACTCAGTGTTCACCCAAATATCTGGACTCCCAAGGACCTTAAGAAATACAACTGGACATAGTGCAGACCGTCTATACAATTTATAATTGGTAAGTAGAAAAGGGAGTTACACTCACATGATATCAGTTAAAAACAAGCATTTAGATCTCTCTGGATCTCGCCAGCCGAACGAATGATGTCTCCTATCCCCTCCCTCGTGGCGTGCGTTCCAGCGGTGCGTTCCACTCAACCGGAAGTGATGTCATCCGCTCCGTCCACTTCCTGGGGTTTCGGCCGGCTCAGAAGAAAAACGTCACTCTACGCGTTTCACCACATAGGTTTCATCAGGAGTGACGTTTCAATGCATAGGGGAGGTGTTTATACCCTAATTTTGGGTCTCATTAGTCAATAATACACCTGATACTACCTGGGCTAATAGTATACATCTGTGGTTATAATGAGCTTACAAATCGCTGTTTCTATATGGCACATATATGAAATTTTATAAATTAGCCCATATATATTGTGCAAGTCATAAATACAGATACTTTATACAATCATCATAAAATGCATTAGGTTAATTAAAATATATTCTTTAATCTGCTGTGCAAAAGTTAACAATAAAATTATATATATGTGAAAAATATATATAAACTGCAAATATAAAATACACTGCATAAAATTACTTTAAAATATTTAAAACAGGTATTTACAAAGGAAGATTATCTCTAAGCTGGAGGTATATATATGGAAAGTACATAATAATGAACATCTGGGCAAGAGGCATATTTCTAAAAAATGAAGAGATAAAATATTAGTACATTATAAAATCACAGAAAAGGTTTAACGTCAAATTCTAAATTCAAACCGGATGGGAATATAGTTTTTAATTCGAACATCCAAAAGGATTCCCTTTTAATCAATGCAATATTCCTGTTTCCTCCTGTATGTATGTATGTATATACATTCATTAATAAACAGAAACAATCATCATCATCATCATCATCATGTACATTAATTTTTCCTTCCTTCTTATCAGCAACAACAACAACAACACTCGATTACACCGACATTATCATCACTACAACAATCAATATAATATATATATATTATTACTTTGTGCTTGATGTCCTCTTAAGGTTACACTCAACAAAATATATATCCCTTGGAGGTATGCTAGTAGTAGACAGTAGTGCACTGATAACCATCAGCTGGCTTAGCTCAAACTGCTAGATCTGCGGTCTAGAAAAGCAGTGGTTCAAGTCCCGTTGGGTCAAACACCATTAGAGTCATTAGGTTGGTGCCTTAGGCTTATCAACTCTATATACTGTAGGTGGTATGAGAATCCTTTTAAGAAGTGTGGAATGGGACTCATTTAAATATACTTTATATACTTTGATTAGCCATTAGGTGTGCCCCTTTTTCAACACAGGCTTGTCTCCCTAATTTATTTGGGGGGATGTTTGAGGGGATATATACAGTATATATAGCACATGTTTCCCCCCACCAACCCCAATCTGGGAGATTTAGTCATGGCTATTGCTAGGTGTAGTGCTGATTACCTGTTTGGCACAGGAGAGCTGAGGTACATGCAATGGTGTGTGGGAAGACAGGCAGACATTTAGGCATTCCTCTGGTTCTTTTTCTTGGTGACTGGGCCTCCAGACATAGGGGGCTTCAGCAAGGCTGAAGGCAGTCCCCACTATGACAGTCCTTACTCACAATACTCCCTCCACACAGACTGCCACGGAGACAGAAGTATAAATGAGGATGATCTTTATTATAGCAGCCACTGCGATGTTGATAAGGTAGAACCCTGGCTTCTGGATGGTAATGGCCTGCTGGTAATAGTGAGGCCACTCTGGATTGAAATAGTGCCGCAGCCCCTGAGGGACTGAGCACATGTCTCTCTCTCTCCCAGTCGGGAGGAAAGCTAAGAGCTCCTACCCCATGAAGGTATAGTTGGAACCCCAATCACAGACTGAAGGACCCACCCCTAAGGGGCTGAACTTCATACTATAATTTAGCACTTCCTTCCTGTAGCTCAAAGAGAGAGGGCCCAGCACATGCACCACATCTCCGTCACTCAGGAAGTCAGCATGAGGAGGGGGAAACCTCCATAAGACAGCCTGTCACTGTCTGTGTTTTATTAGAACTTACATGACAGGGTAGGTAGAGAGCTAGCTGGACCAGCCATCGCTATATATACATAACTGCAGACACTACTAAATTGAAAGGCTCTCTCTCAATGCAATGTGCTGCAAAGTCTGTCACAAAAAAATATATATTAACAGCCATGCTACCATGGTTCCAAAGCCTATGATGGTCCTATACAGTGCAAATTAAAGGTTGCTCCATAGATCAGTGTTGCTGTATGGTATTCATATCCTACTGTCTGACTTCTATAATCCATGCACAGCTAGAAGCATAGCAAGCAAATGAGTGCTCTTAAATTAGAGATACACATTTTAAACCATTACAGTATGTGTTGTAATGTAGGGATTTGATAAAGATCGCCTCCCAATAAGGAACAAAGAGTATAGAGGATATTTCATTATGACCGGTGGAGTAGGAGGATGGACAATGTACTGATATTTTGCCACTATGGCAAGGGTCCTCCCGCATGAGGACCAGGTAAATTTCAACCCGCTCAGACCCACAGAACGGGTTATTTTACATTATATTCGCGCAATTGGGGTGGGAACTACTTAGGGCCGCGGTCAAGTTCACGGGCAATTGGCGTGGGAACTTCTGTTCTAGGGCACCTAGGAATAAAATTATTTTTGCCCATAGATGTTAGGCACTGTATACCACTGTACAGTATACTGTAGAAGACAAATAATGAAACGATACTGAACAAGTAGAATAAATGCATAGTTTTATTTATTCGGGTTTATTACACAGTATACTGTACGGCCGGAAAACATCAGCATACAGTACAGTACAATATTATCCATCGAAACCCCCCCATTAGCCGTTTTCTTTTCTGAGAAAAAACAAAAAGAAAAGTTTTAATGTACAGTACAGTACAGTAATGGTCAGCCCCCTAAAGAAGTACCCAGCCAGCCCCATCAAAATAATACGGCAACAAGACAGTACTCACCATTGAATTTCCCATTCAGCTTGCGCCGGCGCCGGTCCACTGCCAGTCCAGCTTTCTTCATCATCCACATCGATAGTTGGCAGCGGGACTAGTCCACCTGTAGTCAGCAGGTGAGGCTGGAAATCGCTTAGGTACATGCAAGCTTCACCAAAACTGCACGCCAAATCCAGCTCAGCCTCAGGCTCAGGGTTGTCACTGACAGTGGGACCGTCATTGGAAGCCGGTGCTGGTGCTGGTGCATTGCTTGGCAGCGACTGTCGCTTCTTAGTTGGTTTTAACACGACCCTTTGCCTTTTGCCGCCTGCATGATCATAGATACGGGAAAATCCGGTGACACACACCAATACCCTCCAACGAATTGGGGCTCAATACGGTGAAAACAGGGGTCACTACATAACCTTTTCCTTACTGCACGCTTCCACGTATGAGGAGTTGGCGAACATTTGTAAAAGTCATAGTTTTCGATAAAATACGGATAAATTTGAGCAACTGTTGCCATCTTATCCTCTGTTGCATTAATCGCGGCCCATATCAAATACGCATAACTTCTGTCAGGTTTTTGGAAAGCAGGCTGCACTTGAACACTCATGGTGGGTCTCTGCAGAATAGTGTAACACAAACTGAAACTGGTCTTTGTCTTTCTTTAATATGAAAAGCCTAAATTGATAAATTTTTGCAACCTCTTCCTTCAGTCTCAAGGCCAAGGCCAAGTTACAATAGCACACTGTGGTACGGTATCTTTTTTAAACGAAACACCTGCAAGCCGACACATTACTGATTCGGCGCATTACAATTCATGAATTTCTGCCATCTGGCGGACACGCGAAGCATTGCAGCCTATTAAAATCCGAACCATTATCAATAAACACATCAACCGCGCGTCAGCCGGGCATGACCCTGGCTGGGAGACCGGCATGCTCCGGGTGAACAGCGTGGCATTCCAGGAACATGCCAGGTACAAGCCGGTGATTACTTCGAATAAAAGCTGCCGGAGCAGTAATATAAAACCAATCACATCCGGCCATCTCTTGCAAAAATATCAACACAGAAAAGATTATTTGTAAAATTCTAGAAATAAAGAAAAAAGGGTTAATGAGGGCCCAGATAATAAAATATGTACAAAAGTACAGTAGAGATGTACATTAAAAAAAGATACTATATCTTACGCATAAATTGAAGCAGACTTCATAATGCCACTTGGGTAACGATATACAAGTTTGGTTCTTGAACAAATAATAAACCTACGTATTATTATTCTTAGTGCAATTCATAAAAATTGATATAATATTTATATATTTTTTAAAAATCTAAAATCTCTCCCAAAAACTTTTACAACAAAATTTCCCAAATACCCCCCGCAAATTCCTTTTAATAAATTCCCAAAACATTTATCAAAAATGATTTTTAAATGAAATCTTCCTCTCCCTTATAGTGTCTTCCTCCCCTTCCCACAGTGAGCACATCGTTCCAAAAATTCATTATGCCATTCTCCAACTCATCCTTTTTTGAGGGTTTCACCACTTTTCGGATATGGTCCTTCAGCTGATGCCAGACCATTTCGATAGGATTGAAGTCTGGTGATCTGTCATTGGAGGGGGAAAAAAGGACAATTAGTTAAAAAGACACAGTAAACAGTGGGAAAAAATGAGACACGGTTACCGCACTTACTCCGCTGGCGTCTTCACCCAGTTGATACAGCAGGCAAGCATATGCGCAGTTGACGCAGTGTGCTTCGGATCGTTTTCCTGGAAGAAACGGTGACCATCTGGGAATTCACGTGTGATGTATTCCACAATCTCAGGCACTATTTGCTCTTGGAAAAAAGCTTTATTCATGATTCCTGTAACAAGAAAAGAAAAGTGCTCAAAATAATGCAAACTACAGTAGTACAGTACAGTACAGTGCTTAAGGCTACAGCATGTGACTTTGTGCATTATTATACTGTACCATCAAAGATGACAATGCATCCTGGTCCACGCCTAGAGATGGCACCCCACACATGCATCTTCACTGGGTGTTTTGGACGCGGCTTAATAGATATGCATCCTTTTTTGTGGAATGCAAAGGTGGCAAATCTCTCCAGAGTTACAGTAGACTCATCAGTAAAGATGCAATCCTGAAAAGTTTCGCCACTGTCGAGCCGTGCCTGAGCCTGGACCACTCTCTTTATCTTGTTGACATCCCTTATCATAGGGTACGCTTTGTAATGACAAGGAATAATTTTATAGGTACAGTACAGTTTATTAGACCACACTTTTCACCTCCTGTACTGTCCAGTACTAACCTCACACGTCCATATTTCCATCCAATTCTGCGTCTCATCTTTTTAATGGTGGTCTCTGATACGGTTCGATTGTGATTTTTCTGCAGAGTGTCTTTGACCCTTAAGGCACTCTTCTCATCATTCTCTTCACTTATTCTGTCAACCAGAACATTTGTCTCCCTACAGTTTACAGGAAAGACAATAATATGTTACAGTGGGCCACAAGTACTGTACAGGTACTTTTATGCTCAGGCCTACAGTATGGCCAAATATAGGTATTACTTTAATAGAATAGTTATACTGTATAAATATACAGTGATAACAATAATAATAGATAGATACTGTATAGAATAGAGTTATATAAATATACAGCAATAACAATAATAATAGATACTGTATAGAATAGAGTTATAAATATACAGCAATAACAATATTGTACTGTATACAGGTATATATATACAGTATGACAGATATATACAGTATAAAACATATATAAAAGATATAATATTAACGGTACTTTATGTGTGTGTGTGTGTCATAATGTGAGTAAACTGTGTACTGAAATGGGGGGTTGTGAGTGCGTGAGTCATAATGAGTAATAATGAAGTGAGTGACAATTACTTTACAGTATACAGTAGTACAGTACTTACGCGGTAGTTACCGTTGGTGTCCTCTTTACTTTTTTGGTCTTACCGTGGGCATGATAGCTCACGGTTGCTGCTGGCACAACGAGGCCAGAAGTACTTAGCCAGCGTTGAATATCCGCAATTCGATCTCCTTTATTCTCATGCTGAGATCCGTAGAAATCTTTTTAACAGGCATCGCTGCGTGTCAAAAGAAATACAAGCACAAGAATGTATATTCGATGTTTATTCGATGTGTATTCAATGTGCAGTGAATCCACAAAATGGATGGTGTATTTATACTTTAATGACTCACATTAGAGTATGCCCTGCACCTCGTCGCCATGCATAAAAGGTGACACACATTGCATAGCCTCCAACTCGATGATCTGTATCTGAACTTGCCATTAGTCCAGATACTGCATTGTGCCATCTGCTTCCATGGATCAACCCTGATTCTACAGACACAGGAACCAACTCACCTCTGCCGTGACTGTTATGCAGAGAAAGCGAAAGGCGGCAGCCGTTTTCAAGCCAAGGCCAAAGCGAAAGGCTATTTACGAAAACCTTCTGACGACTCCAAAAGCTACAGGTAAGGCTTTAAAGAAGCCTTATTATGTCAAGAAGGAATTCGGTGATGTACACTCAAAGCAAAACAAATGGTCACCTTCTGCATCAGCCCTCGCCGCCGCTGCCACTTCTCTCCCGGAAACCCAGAGGACACCTTTTCATCACTCCTCGCCGCCGCTGCCGCGTCTCTCCCAGAAATCCAGAGGACACCTTCTACATCACTCCTCGCCGCCACTGCCGCTTCTCTCCCGTGCACCACTGCCGCTTCTCTCCCGTGCAAGACTAGATTAATGGCATTTTGCAGCATACAAGGCATCGGCCCTGGAAGGACAATCTGCTGAGAATCGAATTCGCTTCGTGATTGGTCGTCTGTTAAAATGTTGATTCATTTCTGACTTGTTCAATGTTTTAACTTGTATTCTAATATGTTTTTTTAAATATACCTGTATGTTTTTAATTACAGTACACCATTAATGTTTTTTTTTTCTTACTGCGCATTACAGTACATCAAAATAGTATTAAAACGCATTATCGGTATTTGTATTATTATTATTACAGTAGAACACACATACTGTACTGTAATACATGTACAGAATAAATGCATATTTTTTATTTTTGGGGTTACACTACAGTATGTAAAACTGTACAGTACAGTATGTAAAAAAGTATGTAATAAAGCTCAGTTATTCTATACTAATCAATAAAAATGGCACTGATTCCGATTCAGCAGTGTGCAAGCATCGTTACAAAAAGCGATATTGTCCATCGAAATCCCTCCATTTGCCGTTCTCAGCCTGATGACAAAGTTTCTTTTCTGAGGAAGAAAAATAAATACTGTAAATACTGTAATGGTTAGTTCAAACTAATCAGTCCCCTAAAGAAGTTCCCACAGTCAGTCCCCGCAGTCCCCTTGGTCAGTCCCAACAATTATTTTCTCGGGGGCGTCTCTTGTTCACATACAGTACACGCATGTGCCTAGATGTGATGAGACGCATACTGTATGCGTTTCAACAAGGTTCCAATGGGCATGCGCCTAACTGTAGAAGCTGCTCAGCCAATGATATTGCTGGACTACATTTTGGCGAATTGTGACTACAAGAACTAAAAAACCATAAGCAAAGCAATTGATTACAGGAGAATCGCTTTACTGTGCATTGATATTGATATGGTAAAAAAATTATTACATACAGAACGGCAGCTGTACCCACCATAGACTTTGCCATTCGGTTGGAGTAGAGCCACTGCCAGTCCCGTAGTCTTGATTATACACGTAGTTGACAGGTGACAGAGGGCCTGCTAGACCTGTAGTTGACAGCTGATGAAGCTGGAAATCACTTTGGTACATGCAAGCTTGCTGGTATCTGTACGTGAAATCCTGCTCAGGCTGCAGGTATCCAGGCGGGGGCTGATAGCAAGGGTTGCCCTTCAGCAGGTTTTCACAGACGGTCGGACCGTTATTGGAAGCCGGTGCTGGCGCTGACGCATTGCTTGCCTGGGACTGACGATTCTTAGTTGGTTTTACCATGATCTTTCGCCTTTTGAACTCTCCATGATCAAAGATACTGGAAAATTCAGTGGCAACACACCAATACCCTCCTCCTTTAACTCCAGGTGCAGGAGCAATACAAAAAAAATGTGGATCGATACATAACTTTTTCCTTATCGCACGCTTCCACCCCAGAGCATCTGGTGAAAATTTGTAAAAGTCATAATTTTCGATAAAATATTGATAAATTTGACCAACTGTGGCCATCTTATCATCTGCTGAACTAATTGCTGACCATATTAAATAAGCGTACGTTATGTTGGGCTTTTTGAACATGGACTGCAGTGGTGTACTCATCTCTGGACCTCTCTGGACAATGGAATAGCACACCAGACACTTTACATTTAGTTTTTAATATGAAACGCCTAAATAGATACAATGTTGTACAACTTCTTCAATACCAAGGTCAATTCACAAAGGACCACTGTGGTATTTTTTAAACACCTGCAAGTCGACAAATTACTGAAGCGCATGCGCATTACAATTCATGAATATCTGCCACCTGGTGGAAACGCGAAGAATTGCAACCAATTAAATCTGAAACATTCTCATTAAACAGATCAAGCGCGGGTGACGCCAGCATGATTGCGACATGAATACGGCACGAACGCCGCACAAACGCAGCGAAGCGCGTGGCATTCGGAAAAAGTCACCGGAAAATATCGGAAAAGTGTTAGAATAAAATGGTTAATGTGTTATTGGTTGAGTGTGGCGAGACTCATGAATGAATGTTTACTTCGTTGTAATATCATTTCATATGCGATATATGGGAATCCATTCCGCAAACTGCCGGTGAATAGTGAAAACGGCGTAATGCGAATCCTATGTTAATGAGTGGCATGAGTGGCAGACAATCCGTTCCAACGATGGATAATGCATTCCACAGAATGCATTGTAATCTGTTGGATAATCCGTTCCGACGTTGGATAATGTATTCCGTAGAATGCATTGTGACCCATCAAATAATCTGTACATCGCAAAACGATAGCAAGGACCACCTGTATATTATTTACAATAATATTGCTATGAACACAGCCTTTCTTTTAAGGATTATTTTGCACTGATTTTACTGCTTTATTAATGAACAGGCCCATTCAAGCTTATTTTTGTGCGAAAAGACATCTCAATCAACATTATTGAAGCAAAAGTTCCATAAATTAAAAATGTGCAAAAAGTTTTTTTCAGTATGAATGTTGTTTGCAGATATGTTTTACTTTGTGCTATTCAAATGTAGTATGTAAATGAGAAAATAGAATAGTTGCAATAAAGATCTGGACTACTCACTATATTCAATATAAATTCTAAATGCAAAAGTAATGGAACTAAATATATATTTTTTTAACATACAGCCCAACAAATATTTGCAAAGTTGGGCAGATTTGACTAAATATTGTGCTGTAAGGTTCATAAATGTCTGAGAATAAGTTTACAAAATGTTGAAAATCGTACAAAGTTTGCAGAACTGTTTGTGAACCTAATTTTGAGACATTTTTACATCTCTGATGATCACAGGCAAGGCAACAAACAATATGTTTTATTATTTAAAATGTTACTGACAAGTCACACTTCTGCCTATAAATACTCCCCCGTCCTTTCCTATTTAGGATAATTCCTACCACATCTCTCCCCTTCTCATTCTCTGGCACTCTCTCTGGGATAAGAACTGAAAAAGATTTGGCATTAAATTATCTACAATGATAAGTGAAATCACAACCTGATCTTCTATGATATTCACTTCAATAACATATTCAATTTAGTCTATCCAAGTCTTTTTAGTGACAACAATAAGATTATTGTACAATCACATTTTAGTTATTTCTGTCATTTTGAAATGTTGACTCTTGACCACAGCTGAAATTATTTCTGTGGTCTTAAAAGCTATGTATGGTTTTTTTAAAGAAAGACCTTTAAACATTAAAAAAAAATATTTACGTAAACTCTTCCTGCAACACCTATGAATTATCCACAATCTGCTCTGTATTTCCTTCAAGATAGACAAATATTTCTGTATCAGTCAGGACTGAATTGGTTAACAGTATGTGTTAGTAATAGCAATGCTTAAATCATTTGTTAATGAGTTTGTCCTTATTCAGGGGGTGGTAAAGCTTCCTATTATGTATGAATGATCAACCTGTATGTGTCTTTTTTTATGACTCATCTGTTTATCTCTTACCAGGACACAAAATAGCAGCTTTTAAATGACAGAACACCAAGGAATAGAACTATTCATTTAGCTCCTGAATGAACAATCTAGCATGTTAGATTATTATCTTGAAGCTCTTAAGGATGGATATTTATGTTGGATATTTAATTATGTCAATGATTTTAGTAATGAACCCAGGGTTGAGAGAGGACACGCTCTACTTAAAACAACAAAATACTTAACATCAAAGAATATGTGGAAATAATAATGGTGAAATAAGCTCCCAATCATCCTAAATTCAGTTTTAAGCATTTGCAGGATGTGGTTTATTATGCTTTAAGGTTGATGATTATTATTTCACTTAATGATCAGGTTAGGGTTATCTGCCAAGCTACGGGTAGTTATGAGACAATATATGATTTTTTTTAACATCGTTGGACAAAGATGGTGTTTTACTGGATTCGAAGAGAAATTAAAAGACCAAGACAACGACCAAAAGTAAGATGGGAGGAGCAGTTGATTGATAAGCGCTTCTGCTGATGATGATATACATGTATACAGTGATTGTTTAAACACTGTATTCAGGAGAGAAAAAAGGACCCCTTTAGTATTTTATATATTTCTCGTTCAATCCCCATGTAAATTTGCACAATGAAGACAAATAAACTGATGTTAACTAAATTTATGTCACTGAATTATGTTAACAAGTACCAGCGGGGTCCCTGCAGTATCATTCAAACGCAGGGACCCCCGCTGCATTATTCCAATGGGCAATTAGTCTGACTGCAGAATGTCACAAATCTCTCAGCATTTACTGTGAGATAGCACAGTATTTTCCCAGGCAAGTGGTCGGATACATCTGGCTGCATCTGTATGCACTTGATGAGGTCTCCATGCTGTCACAAATTCCTAAGATTATTTATTAGATTACCAAATAATTCTTAAATCTACTGTGACAGACTTGCTCAAATTTTCATGAAAATGTAGTGATTTTCTGCAAGATATGACAAAAAAATAAAAGAGATCCCGTTTTTTCTTAACAGTATACAGTATAGACGCTTCTGCATATTCTTACATCTCAGTTCTAATTTCACAATTAAACACCTGCCTGACTCTTGCATTCTGCTCAAGAATGTCTTCTGTCTACCCCTTTTGTATCTAAAGCCCTCTCCCACCTAAAATGTTTTGCACTCAATTGACAAAGATGGGCGACTCCATGATGGATTCACGGCGCAGATTATTGTGCGTGAACTCGGCCCAGGGAAGAAGGTCAGTCCCGTTATCCTGGGTGTCTGAGACAAAACAATGAATGTATTGCTCTATTGACTGGTTGGTTTGCTCTGTCTGACCGTTGGTTCGAGGAAAAATGCAGTGAGATATCTAATTGCTGAGAGAAAGAGCGCCAGAACTTAGAGATGAATTGTGACCCTCAAACAGAAACTATGACCTGTGGAACCCCATGGAGATTAAAAATTTCCTTAACAAAGACATCTGCCAGTTTGGAAGCGTTTCCAAAATAATTAATTTTCTAGACCAGGTTATCTATATAGAAGACAATAGAATTAAGACGAAAACTTTCTTTAAAGAAATCGATAGAAATAACTATATTTTGAGATCCAGTAGCCACTTACCTAAATGGATGGACAATGTGTCATTAGGCCAATTTAATCGACTAAAAAGAAACTGCACAGATAGAAATCAATTTTTGGAACAAGCAGACTTTATTAAAAACAGATTTTTGGAGAAAGATTATGATGAGGGCTTCTGGATAGAGCAATGTGGAAGCAGACGGGAAAAATAGAGGTGATCTGTTGAAACCTAGAATTAAGAAAAAGAAAAACTTAGATTTTGCATTTATTACAGGTTACAACAAAGAATCGAAAAAGATCACCAGTATCCTAAATAAACATTGGGACATCTTAAAAAATGATTCCATATTAGGTAAAGAAATTCCAGACAAACCCAATGTTCTATTTTGAAAAGCCAAAAATCTGAAAAATCAACTGGCACCCAGTGCATTAAGACAGAAGAAATCCAGCCAAGGGAATTGGCTAAGTCACAGTAAGGGTTTCTTTGGGTGTAAAACCTGTAGGGCATGCCAGTTTAAATCTGCAAATATTGTAAATTTCAGCTCCAATGTTACTAACGAAAGTTTTAATATTAAAACCTGTCTCACCTGTAGATCGGATCATGTCATTTATGTATTGGAGTGCCCGTGCAAACTCCAGTATGTAGGGAAAACTGCTAGACCAATCAGAACTAGGATTCTAGAACATCTGAGCAGCATAAACAGACAACTAAAGACCCATAATGTATCTGAATATTTTTTCAACATTCCACCAAGGTGATCCGACAGGTTTAAAATACACTGCTATAGAACAGGTTAAACAACACTGGAGAGGGGGAGATAGAGAAATAGAACTATTAAAGAGAGAATCTTTCTGGATTCACCGTTTGGGGAGTCTCACACCAAGGGGTTTAAACATGGAATTGGACATTATGCCATTCCTGAAATAAACATGTACTAACACTGATTTTATATCTCCCCTTCAGGCATATTTTGTGTTCTTTCTTTATCTCTGTATATTCAAGTGACCATGCGGTCTCTTTTTTAGTCTGAGTGACTATATAGTCTTATGCCTTCCTATGTGTATCATGATAAATAATTTATGTGTTAAAGTTCACTCCCGGGCCCATTGTTATTACAAATGAATATCACCATGCCAGATTAGTTTTTAATAATTCATTTTTATACTTTTTTTTGGATTTTATAATTAATTTGTATAAATTGTGTGCTTTCCCTTTAAGTATTTTGACCAGTTTATCTTGTGTAGAACCCATATGTTCTTCTGATTAGTTTGTTCCCATTGATGAGTACCTTGTGCAAATCCATAATGAGGATTTTATTTTATTTGTATAAACTATGTGTTTAATATATGCTATTTGTTAGCCCAATATATGCCTTCCCCATGCTAGTCTTCTATGTATATCTCATTATCTACCATATGCACCTCCCTATGTTCACTATGCATGCCCTTACTATGGTTACCAACCTCATTAGCGCTTTAAGGAAACAGATGTTCCCCATTATGAATTAACAACCAAGCTATATAGAGCACAAGTGTTACTGCATGACTTCACACTCCTGACGAAGCCAACGTGATTCACGAAGCGAAACGCGTAGAGTGGGAGTGTTCTGCACGGAGCTGTCTGGAGAGGAGTCATTGGAGGTCAGCTCCCACCATACCGAGGAAGCCGGATCTGACGTCAGATGCTGAGCCGTGCGACAACGCACTGAAGCAGAGGCAGAGACAGACGAGTACCGAGAGCTGCGGGATGGTGAGCCAGCTGGCTGCTGATATCCTCATATACACTTATGAAGTGTGACATGCCCGTTTTTATCATTCATATTGTGAGTGTATTACTTATATTTAGATAAACTTTTTTATATCTTGGTTGATCTGTGCTATGCCAGTTTTTGTTCTCTCTTTTTCATTGTGGAACTTAACCTCCTGAGTACCAGAACCACCCTGATGACCACTACTGCGCATACTCTCCACTGACTAGTAGTCAACCTTGCTGTTTATGACTCTTACACTGGCGACACACTTTATTCGAGCTCGGCTAGTCCCACGAATTCGGGTATACCCAGGTGTATTGAGGTTTGTGACTGTTTTCTGCCCGAGTGCATTGAGGTATTTTCCAGGCAGGGATTGAAGCATTTTATTCCCGCTGGCTGCAATACTGCACAGTATATATATATATACTGCATTACAATTCATGAATTTATGCCATCTGGTAAACACGCGAAGCATTGCAGCCTATTAAATCCTAATCATTATCATTTAACAGATCAGCCGCCCGTCAGCCAGGCATGAACCCAGGCTGGGAAGGCAAACGCAACGGGGCTTGTCAGAGGTGAGGAGCGGCGCATTCCAGGTATCTGCCAGGTACATACTGGGTATTTGCTCGAATAAAGTGTGTCGGTGCAGTACATCTTGTAAGTAGTCATTTTAAAAGAGCCAAGATTGTGGAACCTTACATTTAACCCATTAACATTCTGCTGCACTTAGATTTGTTTGTTTCTTCCCCATGCTCCCCCTGGATCTCGTGTCTTCTAAGGTGGGTCAATGGACAGTCTGGGATGGGAGAGGTCGAAGAAGTCCTGGTAGTTTGTTCCAGGGAGTCTTATTATGAGCACATGTCGAGCACGAAGCAACACATTTTTTAATAAACCTCTGCATCCTGGGCCTAAAAGGTCCACTCCACAAAGTCAGTGATTCTCCTAGTACCTGAATGTCCTGATGATTTGGAAGAATTACCCCATTCTAGTACCTTCCTCTGATAAGCCCAGGAAACATTGTATGGTCTTTAGAGTTTTGGGATGTGGCCAATCCAGGACCACTTTCACTTAGCTGGATCCATGGTGAGACCAGTGTCAGAGATGATGTATCCCAAAAAGACTGTGGTGGTTTGATGGAACTGACAATTTTCCATTTTGGCGAACAAATGGTTTTCATGCAGGCGTATAAGTATCTGTTTGACATGACCCACATCTTCTTGTAAAGACTTGGAAAAAATCCTTATGTCATCCAAATTGACAATAATATACTGGTTGAGCAGATCCCTGATCTCGTTAACGAAGTCCTGGAAGACAGCAGGGGCGTTGTAGATGCCGAAAGGCATGACAAGGTACTCATAACGGCCGTCTCGTGTATTGAAGGCCATCTTCCACTCATCGCCAAGGTGAATTCTTACCAGATTGTAGGTCTCACGCAGGTCCAATTTGGTGAAGATGGTGACCCCTTGGCGGCGTTCAAAGAGTTCCAAAATCAATAGTAGTGATAACGATTCTTGATGGTGATCTTGTTAAGACCACTAAAGGTGATACAGATCGTAGAGATCCATCCTTTTTTTCACAAAGAAGAAGCCTGCTCCAGCTGGGGAAGAAGATTTCAGAATAAACCCCTTTTGTAGATTTTCAAGAATATACTCATGGCTTTGGTTTTTGGAAGGGAGAGTGGATAGGAGCTTTACGTAGGGGGTACTGAACTGGGTAGAAGGTAGATGGGGCAATCGAATGAGTGATGGGGTGACAGAACATCTGATCGTGCTTTATCAAAGACATCATGGAATTCGGTGTAAGCCTCAGGTAAAGTTATCCTGTCTTCTTTAGGAGCAGAAACCCCGCATATACTTGTAACGGGCATGGCACTGTTTTTGGAACATGAAGCGCTCCACAGGAAAGGTTCCATGTCAGTCCAATCTATACTTGGGTTGTGAAGTTGGAGCCACGAAAAGCCAAGAATCATGTCGACTGATGGGGTATGGAGGGCATCCAGCTGGATTTCTTCCATATGATCCTCACCTATCCATATTCAAAAGAGAGTGGTCTGTAAGGAGATGAACGCTGGTTGCAGCGGTCAACCCTCAATAGCTTCCAAACCAACAGGGCATTTCTTGCGAACGAGGGAGATGTTGTTCCTCTCAGCAAAGCCCTGGTCAATGAAATTGCCACCCAAACCAGAATCCACAAAGGCTAGAGCGGTGGTGTTAAAGTTCTCGCCGGTCAGCGTAACGTGTACTAAGATCCTGGTTGTCAATATTTTCCCTTTGGTAGGGGAGGTAGAAAGGGTTCCCAATGTGATTCCCCTGGAACTCACTGGGAGTTGGCCTTTCCCGACGTGTGGGGGCAATTGAGTACCTAATGTCTGGGATTGCCACAGTACAGGCAGAGACCGGCATTGCGTCAGCGCTGTTTCTCACTGGAAGAAAAATTATTGCCACCAAGTAGCATGGGCTCCGGGATATCTGGCGGAAGCGGTTAAGCTCTATCAGCATGGAGAGAATGGAATCTCGGATTGACCTGCCGGTGATGGGTTCTTTCGGATCTCCTCTCCTGCAATCGTTGGTCAACACGGATACATAGGGCGATGAGTTCTTCGAGATCGGTGGGGTGTTCAAGTGCAGCGAGCTCGTCCTTTAAAATCTCAGAGAGACCTTCCCAGAAGGCGGCTGACAATGCCTCGTTGTTCCATCTGGTCTCGGCGGCAATAGTGCAGCACTCAAGGGCATATCTAGCAATGGAGCGGTTTCCCTGGGAAATGTGGAAAAGAGAAGAAGCAGCAGTTACCTTGTGACCAGGCATGTCGAAACTCTGTGGAATTCCAAGGTAAATTGTTCGATATCCTGAGTGAGATCCGATCTCTGTTCCCAGATGGGTGAGGCCCAGGCCAGGGCGTCATCAGTAAGTAGCGAAATAATGTACGCCACCTTGGATCTTTGAGAAATAAATTGAGAAGGCATTAATTCGAACTGGATGAAACATTGGTTCAAAAAGCCCCGGCACCTATGTGGGTTGCCGCCATAATGATTGGGTGTAGGGAGTTGGGTTTCCAATGTCAAGGTCATGGGCCCAGAAGTTAAGGTTGCAGCAGAAGGACCCATAGGGACAGGAATAAGAGGAGGGCCTTACGCCCGGTCGGTAGGAGACAGGATGTTCTGCTGCAGTAAGTCCATACGTCGGTCCTTTTGCGCTAAGTATTTCTCTACACTTTGGTCTGCACTGTACTCCTACTGTATTCCTAATATAACCTTGGTTATTGTTAGAGATGGGCAAACTGGTTCATATCCCTTTCCCTGATTTTTTTAAACAAAATTTGATCCCCCAACCAACATTCATCTGTGGATTGGGTACTAAAAAAACAAACCCACAATTCGATACTATCCAGGCACATTTTGAAGAAGACACTCAGACAAATCAGTAAGTTGTGTATATATATCGCCTCAAACCTTCCTTCAAATAAATTAGGGAGAGATGCCTGTCCTGAAACATTAGCACACCTGAGGTACACTGGAAGAAATGCTAATGGATATTCAGAGTGTATTTAAATGAATCCCATTCCATACTTTCTAAAAGGAGTTCCATACCAACTATAGAGTTTATAGGTCTATGGCACCTAGTGAAAGGTGTCAGATCCACCAGGACTAGAACCCACAAACTATGCTTTCCTAGACAGCTTCTCTAGTAGTGTGAGCTAAGTCAAAAGTCAGATTTGAGGGGGGGAGGGGGAATCCAATTTCTAGTTATTGCAAGCACTATTTATAAAAAATCTGGGAAAAGAATGCTGAGAAAGCAATATAGGAATTATAGCTGATCAGATGATCAACCATGTAATGACAATGGCCTTGCGGTATAAACAGGGGTGGGCTACTATGGTAACATGGTTGAGCAGAAAACAATCTGAACATCTTGAGCAAGATACTGCAAATAAAGCTGGTGCATATCCTATGAAGTAATTCATATCATAATCTCTTTTGTATGGACAGTGCCAAATGCAGATTGTAAGCGCTTCATAGCAAAGATGCCTTATACCTGTAAATTCTACAGTGTACAGAGCTTAAGAACGTACTGTAAGAACACAATAATTTGCTCTAAATTAGAGTCCTGTGAGGCCAGCAATCTTTACTTTCCCTTAACAGTATCCTAGGTCATGGCAATTGGAATTTGGCATCATTACTTAATATTTACTACATACTTGAAGAGGTTGTTCTAACACATTGTCCTCTTTTTTTCTTGTTAGGGCAAATTAGAAGAGTGAAATATTGTTCCTGCCTCTCAAATTAGTTTCATTTCCATGACTATCTTTTCCTACTGCTTCCTGCTAACTGCAGGCTCTGAAGATTGATAATCTCTGGCCTTAATTAACTTGTACAGTATGTGGACTTATTAAAAATTATGTAAAACAACAAAATGGAACTGTATTAGAGATGCCCTTGCTAAAGTCTGATTTATTTTATACTATATTACCTCATTAAAGGAGAAATCTAGAAAATACCCACTACTCTCCCCGGGACAGAGTCAAATGAACACACATGTACAGTAATTAAAATTAAAGATGAGACTTTAAGTGACTCATTTAATCATAGTGCAGAGAGGTAATTCCTAAGATGGAAAATAGCTGAAGCGCTCAAATGCAGGTATATCTCAAAATGATAATAAGCCAGACCACTGTACCAGGGTACTAAAAATTGATATAGTACCTATTGTGTCATATAATGGGTACTATCCTCCTGAAGACAGGTGGTGTGTGGTGCAACCCAATCACCATCAGTCTCATTGGCAGGTTCCCCTGAAAAATATGCAAATACTCACATCCTGGTAGGGCAGGCAGGCAGGCTGTGCAGCTACTCAATGCAATACAGGGAAAAGGGAGACCAAAAAGCGCACCAGCACAAACGGAGCAGGAAGAACCCAAGACAAAAAAATGATTAAAAGGGCACTTTAATGTGGCAAAAGACCCATCCAATGCATTTCGAACGTCGCAGCGTTCTTTTTCAAGGATAAAACACAATGTGATAACATCCATTATATACCCTCTTACCTGTGGGCCATTTCGCGCCAAAAATCAGAACCTGATGACGTCATAACAGAGCGACTCAGTGCCGATCTAAGGGCAAAAGGAAGTACCAAAGGCAGTGTGGCCATCTTGGATGTGGGCAAACATAGGAACACAATAACAAAGCTTTATTGACCATTCCAGCAGAACAAAACACATTGCTGCTAACTGGACAAGCATATTTAAACGAAATAAAGCTATATTAAACTAAACTAATGCTTAATAAAGGGTACTATTATATCAAGAAAAAACATGAACAAGGTGGATTAAAAAACTAGCTGTGTTGCAACTAAGTTATATACAAAAAAAAGTTAAAAATAAAAACCTCTAGACATGATTAAAAAAATGTGCAAGAAAAGTAAATTTAAAGACATATTACACATACATACTGCATAACACAGATTGTGTACCTAAATCATAGGAACCAGGGAAATACAACCATTATAAAATATGAAGTATTATCCACAAGATACATCAAAGAACAATTTAAGCTTACATATTAGCATAATATTTGCATGATAAGGCATAGGTTCAAAGGTTATAATGATAAGGATATAATGTCCAATATAATGACAATTGTCTTATTTAATCTGTATTACCAACTAATTACACCATAATACGTCTATCACAAAAATGTTTACAAAAAATGTGTTAGTTGCCAGTCAATGTTCAAGCCCATAGGGAAGCGCGTTTGGAGAGTGAAGATCCAATAGGCCTCCCTACGGTCCAGAAGGTTGATATGATCACCTCCTCTAGATTTAGAAATAACTGATTCAATCCCCAAAAAGGAAAAATTATTAATTCCTCCCTGACCACATTCAGTGAAATGTTTTGAGACTGGATGATTAGTGTCTCTCAATTTTATGAGCCTTAAATGCTCTAACATCCTGACCTTAAGGGCTCTAGTCGTCCTCCCCACATACCTCTTGCCACAACCACATGTTATTAGATAAATCACAAATTGACTTTTACAATTTATAAAACTGTTAATCTTAAATTCCTTATTTGGTAATATATTAACACCATGTGGCGGTGGCAAGGCAAACTGGAAAAAACTTTTGGCAGGCTTCATGTGTTTACAAGCACTACAAGAGCCACATTTGAAGGAACCCCTAGTGATAAAAGGTTTTTTGAGACCAGAAGATTTGAGTTCACTTGGTGAAACATGAGATCCAATTGTTCTCGCTCTACGATATACAAAAGTAGGACCAGAATCCACATATTTTTTAAGGACAGGGTCCATGGATAAGACATTCCAATGTTTTGAAATTATAAAAATTAAAAAAACCTTTTATCACTAGGGGTTCCTTCAAATGTGGCTCTTGTAGTGCATGTAAACACATGAAGCCTGCCAAAAGTTTTTTCCAGTTTGCCTTGCCACCGCCACATGGTGTGAATATATTACCAAATAAGGAATTTAAGATTAACAGTTTTATAAATTGTAAAAGTCAATTTGTGATTTATCTAATAACATGTGGTTGTGGCAAGAGGTATGTGGGGAGGACGACTAGAGCCCTTAAGGTCAGGATGTTAGAGCATTTAAGGCTCATAAAATTGAGAGACACTAATCATCCAGTCTCAAAACATTTCACTGAATGTGGTCAGGGAGGAATTAATAATTTTTCCTTTTTGGGGATTGAATCAGTTATTTCTAAATCTAGAGGAGGTGATCATATCAACCTTCTGGACCGTAGGGAGGCGTATTGGATCTTCACTCTCCAAACGCGCTTCCCTATGGGCTTGAACATTGACTGGCAACTAACACATTTTTTGTAAACATTTTTGTGATAGACGTATTATGGTGTAATTAGTTGGTAATACAGATTAAATAAGACAATTGTCATTATATTGGACATTATATCCTTATCGTTATAACCTTTGAACCTATGCCTTATCATGCAAATATTATGCTAATATGTAAGCTTAAATTGTTCTTTGATGTATCTTGTGGATAATACTTCATATTTTATAATGGTTGTATTTCCCTGGTTCCTATGATTTAGGTACACAATCTGTGTTATGCAGTATGTATGTGTAATATGTCTTTAAATTTACTTTTCTTGCACATTTTTTTAATTATGTCTAGAGGTTTTTATTTTTAACTTTTTTTTTGTATATAACTTAGTTGCAACACAGCTAGTTTTTTAATCCACCTTGTTCATGTTTTTTCTTGATATAATAGTACCCTTTATTAAGCATTAGTTTAGTTTAATATAGCTTTATTTCGTTTAAATATGCTTGTCCAGTTAGCAGCAATGTATTTTGTTCTGCTGGAATGGTCAATAAAGCTTTGTTATTGTGTTCCTATGTTTGCCCACATCCAAGATGGCCACACTGCCTTTGGTACTTCCTTTTGCCCTTAGATCGGCACTGAGTCGCTCTGTTATGACGTCATCAGGTTCTGATTTTTGGCGCGAAATGGCCCACAGGTAAGAGGGTATATAATGGATGTTATCACATTGTGTTTTATCCTTGAAAAAGAACGCTGCGACGTTCGAAATGCATTGGATGGGTCTTTTGCCACATTAAAGTGCAATTTAAATCATTTTTTTTTCTTTGGTTCTTCCTGCTCCGTTTGTGCTGGTGCGCTTTTTGGTCTCCCTGTTCCCTTAATTCCTAAGATGGGGAATATTTAGTGAAAGATCCTCCTTACTTCTAATTTAAATATTGGAAAGTCCTTATTTGGGGTTAGATAAGCTGTATATATCTGTTTACAATAAATTATTTTTGTGACAGTGGATATATGCAAAATACAAAAAAATATATATACAGTGCAGGAGTGTTTGTAATAGTCAATTGCGCGCGCTGCGAGCCGCGCCAGTCAGAGCTGGGATATCAGAGGTTAAGGGTGTAGGTGCAGGTTGTCAGTATGCCCCTGCACTAGGCCAGGGACCCCATTAGGCCCCAGCTAGGCCCACACTCACAATAGCTTGTGGTTGCTTCAGGGAAGGCCCCTTAGATAGGGACATGTCCCCATTTACTGTCTAGTGTCAGGGACACCGTGAAGACGGCATATGGTGATTGTGGCCTGTGGTCTGGACCAGACAATCCCCTGTGAGAGACTGCAAGGTGATATAATCCACGCCAGAATTCACCCCACGCAGAGGTGGACGCCATCGCGGATGACAAAGTCGGATCCTCTTAGTTAACTGCATCACCCGGGTTCTGGAGCTCCTTGGCAGATACACAACTATGTGCACCAACACTCCATGCGATAGCGCTATCTCCTACATTGGGCCTTGACATTGGGGAAAGGGATATCAGGGTATTGGTGCCTGGAACCCAATGTACTTTGGGGACACTCACTGGTGGAATCAAGTTGGGGCCTTTATTACTGTGTGGTACAGGGTACCAATATTATTGTGTTCAGTAAAGGTTGTCAGCATATACTTCAGTGTGTATTATTGGTGTTGTTCCTGTAAGGGGCTTATTCCACTAAGGGCCTCATGCAGTAAAGTCCAATAGAAATTATCGTCAGGGTTTTGAAATCGCCATTTGTTGCCGTGTGCTCTCACGGTATGCAGAAAGGCCCGGATACCAGTGAGAGCAACATTTGCAAACATGGCGTGTTGCTGGCGGCGATAGGACATGCCCTCCGAAAAGGGCTCACCCGGCAAGTTGTATCTGCTGCAGAGAGTGCCGCCTCTCTCTGCGAAAATCTCACCGGAAATAAAAATATTTTAACATTTAAATTTTATTACTGTGTATTGTAGCAGGGGGTCTCCGGAGCTGAACCTCATTGGTTTCAGGTCCAGGGACCCCCTTCTTCCCGAGATACAGGCCTCGCTCAGGGGTGCCGGTATCTACAATGCATGGAAATGTTCCGATCACATGACACAAGATATTTCCATGCATAGGCGATACCGGCACCCCATAACCGGGCCTGTATCTCGGGAAGCAGGGGGTCCCCTGCTCATCTACACTAGTCATAAAATTTACCACACAATTAATACCCCAGGCCGGTGGTCCCGAAAGGTGTCCGCAGGTCCTACAGTGCACCCCAGGGGGTATCCACGGGTGTCTGGCGGACTTTGGCTAGTCCCCGCTAGGCTCCAAAGGCCTCCAGGTACCCATGGGTGTCTGCAGGCCCCTATGGGGTCCACGGGTGGTGCCTGCGGGTGTCTGGGGGTCCCTGGGTCATCCCCACGGGTGTCTGGGTGCCCTCGGGTGGTTCCCACCAGGGTCTGGGGGCCCTTGGGTTGTTCCCACAAGGGTCTGGGGGCCCTTGGGTGGTCCCTGCGTGTCCCTGGGGCCCCCACAGCTGTGGGGTCCCTGGTTCTTCCCCATGGGTCCTCAGGTGGTACTCATGGGCGTCCCGGGGTCCTCGGGTTGTACCCGTGGGCATCCTCCGGGGTTCTTTGGGTGGTCTCCATGGTTCCCCGCAGGCCTCCGGTACCAATCCTGTCTGTATATGAAGATGTCAGTAGCCATGATACTGTACTTCTTTTTGTACCATAATTAACAACTGCTTTATTTGTTATAACAGTCTTTGAAAGCACACAACCTGCCTGATTCTGAACAAGTGGAAAACAAAGGAACTTCATTTCTATATTTTTAAAAAGGCATCCAACATCCACGGTCCTGCCTTGGTCAAAAACTTCCATAAGGCTTTTCCTGCCAAGACTCCCCCTAGGCATTCGGAGTCTGCCCTAAAAGGGGGGATTCTTTTGGGATCTCCAACATGGATGCCTTCTGACTTTACTGCCTCTACCAACATGGTCGCCGAGGCAGGAACTGAGCCTTTTCCTAAGCTGGATTGCACACACCTGCCTTCTCCCTTTTGAAGCTTCCATTCCCATCTCCTCTCCTCTTCTTTCTCTCTTCTTCTTGCTATTCCTTTTCGGTCCACCAAGTGGATCAGAGGCCTTGTGAGGACCTACTCTATCCTACCTCACCGTTTCCATATAAAAAAACAAAAACCCTGTATTAGGCTAAGGATTATCATTATGTTTGTTCAATGTATATATGCCTAATAAAAAAAATGTAAACATAAAAACTTCCATTTCCCTCTCTCCTTGCAGATGCAAGGTACTTCCTACCTTGTCTCCTGCTGGAAGCCTTCTTTCTGTTTCCCTGCAGCCGGACTACTTTGCCTCTCTCTCCGGCCCTGATCCTGGATCTGAGCCCGGAACTGGACCACCTATCAGTGGAGTTTGTCTATTTTTATCATTTGGTCATTTTTGATGGTTATTTTACCTGTTGGGATACACATTATTATTGCGTTTTTTTTTTTATAAATGCTAAGGTCTAATAGGCATTAGCCTAATACATATTGTTCTACTAATAACTGGAGAAAAGCACCTTTTTTTTTTTTGTTCACATCTAAATTTTGGATTTAGTTTTGTCCATTTTAGAGGCTGCAATTTCTCCTGTTATTAAATTCCTTTCTTCATTATATACAGTATTTGCATTAGCAACTACAAGTTTGCTGTTTATAGACTGGGACCACATTTGATTAATATTATTTATTTATATTTTTACGTATATTTCTTTAGCATATTAACATTATTCACACTTTTCACTTATTTCTGGATTTAGCGCTGTTTCTCTTTTTGTGTGTGTAGATGTGTATGTATATATATATGTGAATATATATATATATATATATATATTATATATATATATATATATATATATATATATATGACCAACTAATTGGGACTAACTTGTATTTGCAATTTACCTCGTTTTGCAAATCTAACTTTGTACATCGTTCATTGTATAATACAGTTCAGGTATCTCCAGTTTTTTCTTTTATAAGCATACCGTAAGCATAAGAATGTTATATGAAACAAACTTTTTTAGAATATGTAGAGATGGTAAAAGACTGTTTTTTTTTTTTTTTTTGTAATCTCTGCAGGATTCTGCAGCAACACATTGCAGCTCAATATGTTGCTGGCCCCAGCTGTAACAATGTGACTATTTACATCTGTTCAGTAGTTTCCAGTTTTACACACACAGCTGTGGAAATCTGCTGTTCACAGTTATCATCACCTCACCTTGACAAAAGGGTTCCACTGGGTGATGGTGAGAACAGCTGTTCCCTTACCAGGTTGGTGAGACCTACATGAGAAACCAATGAAATCTAGACAGGTTTTGAATTTTCTCTGTTATAACCAGCAAGGAAAATTACTGATAGTGATGGCAGCTGCTGTCTTAGATTAGGCAAGGGAAAAACAAAAATGACCCTGAGAATAAAGAAATACAGATGTAGCAAGACTTTCTGTTTTTGTAACAAAACCAAGTGTAAATCCCCAGCATTTACCAGAAATTTGCGGCAACATGACGGCCACGTGAGTGCTTCGGAGTATCATAGGCAAAGATATTCAGTGCGCCATCTGCCGGAAATACTTACAAAATCGCAATTACATTAATTATCCCACAAATAAGTCGGCTGGCTGAACGTAGCCGAGCCACAGATGAGCCGCAGTGAACAAACTGTAATCTCGCAACTTGTCGCGGAAACAGTCATTCTTGTTGCAGTCCATCTGTATGTAACGGTGTTTCCCCCACCCTCTGGGAGATTCTGCCATTACACGATGAATGGTGGTGCATACCTGCTCGCTCACAGTAGATCTGAGTCTCCACCGATGTTGTTGGGGAGAACAGGACAGGCTTCTGGGGTACATTACCGGTTTCTATATCTGATAGTGCAGCGCCACCATCTGCTGCAGGCCCCAGACGTATGAAAGCATTCTCATGCAGAAGAACTACTCCACTCCCTCCAGAAAGATTGCACACTAGCCTGGAGTATATTAAACTGGAACTTCTTTATTCCTCTGCTTCAGCACAGTATAACACAGGCTTCTGCCCAATACAGCTCACACATGTCTTCAACCTCTGGATGGACCCTGGACATCCAACTCTTGGGCTTGAGGCCTCCAGAGCCAGTCCTCTCTCTTCCCTCACTCTCTAGTAGAGCCAGGGAAATGGTAATCACTCACTCTCCCCCCAGGGGGAAGAGGAACAGAAGGTGCCAATGCTCAGACACCTCAAGCGGGGAGAGGCACTGATTAAATTTAGGAAGTGCAACTCACTTAGTACAAAAGGGGAAGGTACAAGGTCTGAGCCCAGGATTGGGAAAAACACAGGCATAGTCCCACTTCCTCCTATGTCACTCAAGGGAGCTGCTTCTGTGCGGGAAACCCAGGATTGGTCCTGTCACTGCCTGCACTGTTACCAGGGCTTACATGATAGGGACGGCAGACTGGTAGTCAAACCAGGCATGGCTACATGTAAATACAGCTCAACGCCATTATAGCGTGATCCGCTACAATGCAGATCCGCTTATAACGCGGTGTGTCTGGCTCCCATTTTTAAAAAAAGCTAATTTGTTTTTTTTTTAATTTATTGCTAACAGACGGACGGATGAACACACACAATACTCACCTGCATATCACATCCCATCTCCCCCTGCCATCACTTCCCCCTGCCTGCACATCACGCTTCCTGCACATCACCCCCAGCCTGCATATCATATCCCATCCCCCCTGCCCATCACATCCCCCTGTCTGCACATCACCCCCCCTCTACATCACATCCCAACCCCCCCTCCCATCACATCCCCCCTTCCTGCACATCACCCCCCCTGCACATCCCATCCCCCCATAGACACACCTTTCCCCCCTCCCTCCCTGTACCTCTGCCAGGGGGGGAAGAGAGAGGGGAGCTGATTCCTAGCCAGGGGACTCACGCAGACAGCTGACATCCCAGCCCAGACTCGCCAGCTTCTCCTGTACTGCTGACACATACACACACTCCCTTCCTCCCTCCCTGTACCTCCACTGGGGGGGAATAGAGGAGGGAGCCGGTTCCTGGCAGGGGGACTCACTTCCCGCTCCCCCCTCTCTCTTTTCTTTTGAACTGTAAGTAGTTTCAAGAATCACTTCCTTCTGAAGATTTACAGTTCTGCTGAGAAAAAATCTGGACAAGATTGTTGATTTTAGAAGATTTTTTTTTTGACTGTAATGTGCAGTTCAATAATCAGCTGATTATCTTCCCAAATAAACCCACATTTTCCCATATCCAGTCACTGTGGAAAATGTGCGACTTTTGTTAAAAAATTACTCTTTCTATTCTTCACTTCTTTCAAACGAGTGTACAAAAGCTTGCAGCCCTTTACTAAAAAACTCGGACTTATTGTGATATAGACACTTAATCCTGAACCCTGTGATTTCAACTGGGAATAAGCAGTGGAGACACAAAAAGGTACAATTCCTGTTGCAATAAAGATCAGCTCAGTAATAATTATTCCCATACCTCACATTGGGAAGGTTCCTTTATGGCAAAGCATAAAGCCCCCAGCACAAATGCTCTTTGCTGCTCCCAAAACGTTTACAGCCGCAGGATTACCTTCGGCTGGTTCTGACTATATATCCTAGGCACCAGATTATCCAGGATCCTATTAGAGTCCTGAAGGTCCTTGTGTTTTTAAGTAAATCTCTGCAGGACAGTAAACTGCTGCATCTATAGCGGTGACACACACATACACACATTCACATGCATCCCTACATCCCTCCCTGTATCTCTGCCGGGTGGGGAGGGGGGAGAAGGAAGCTGGTTCCTGGCTAGGGGACTCACACAGGCAGCTGACATCCTGGCCCAGACTGCGTGAGATCCTGCCCCCCATACTCCCTTCTCAAACAGACTCATAGCTTCTCTGCACAGAACACAAATGAGCTGCTGCTGGTAAGTCCTGTGTTGGATTGCCGCTGCGACGCCAAGTTCAGGGAGAGCTGGGAGAGTTATCCCAGCTCTCCCCCTCCTGCAGACATGGAACCCCTGATCGCGGCAGTCATTTTTTTATTTTTATTTTGCGATCCCGGTTGTAACGCGGTTGTATCGGGTAAACCCCGAGGACCGCGTTATAACGGGGTTCAGCTGTATTTGGATTTTTTTTTTATTTTGAATGTATATCATTTTCTAGTCTAAATGAAATGGCGTTGATGTAGATTTGAGCTCTAGTTGGGCGAATCATTTCACAGGTTCTTTGACGCAATCATTAATAATGACAATATGTACTGTTCCACAGTGAGAAATAGAATAGATAAAAGAACAGAATTAGCCTCTACTGTATGAGTCTACAGTATTTACACCATGCATTATATAGTGTTAACTTACATGTTGTATTCTTGTATATCTGTGTCACCATTAAACTTTACAGACAGGAGAATTCTATATCGACAGAAGGAAGGCAGAATGGCTCTAATTCAATATGCTGTGAAAAGGTTCCTTGTGCTGGAGAAGATTTTAGTCCCATTCATTTGAATAGAGCTAATCTCATCTACAGCATTGGGAAGCCACTTCACAGTATACTGAATAGAGATCAATATTTGTTGTTTTACATCAGAGGCTTCATCTTCGGTTCCTGTGGCTCAAATTCCCATGATATGTGGTCATTTTAAGTGCTACTTACTGGGTGGGTAAATCTGTATAACTGCTGTTTAGACCAGGGGTGCATAACCTGGGGGGCGCTAGATTTTCTGGGGGGGCACGGCAGTTATAGAGGTCCCACGCTCTCCTCCCAGGCATTTAAATTAATTGCTGAGGGACTGCGCGAGGCCTCTATAACACACTTACCTTCCCTTCCAGCGATGCGTCATCATGCTAACCCGGCGTAAAATGACGCACGGGGTGACGTGATGTCACATTACCATGGAAACGTGACATCACATGACCCCAAGTGTCATTTTACGCCGGGCGGGGGGGGGGGCAGGGCGCCAAGGAGAGCAGGCAAGGGTGCGCACAGGGAAAAGTTTACGCACCCCTGGCTTAGACCATTGATTTTTTAAATTTAATTCCTCAGTTGCCAAAGGGTCCGCAGTGAGGGCCTGTGAAATATGTGTAACCACTTAGAAACACGAAAAGCATTCAACTACAATGCATATCCAACAAACCTCATTTAATGTATGGAATTAAATGTGTGATATTCTCACAGAATTTGACATATCAGGCAATAATTGTCCCTTTTTCATAAAACCTTGAAAATTCCATACGTTTTTTTTGCCAGGCATTAAAATGTGCAAGTCACATGAACCTATGTATACTGCCAACAATTCAAGTAGATCCCAGCACTCAATGAGAGAATAGTCAACACACATTCTCCAGCCTGCAGCAGGGACACTGTCAAACTGTGAGCTTGAGATTGCCAGTGCCTAAATCGTTCATATTGCCTTTTTGCATTATTGTGCTACTAGACCCTGGGCTGCTGCAATTGGTTCCCCAGCGGGAAACTCGGCTGTGTGCTTACTGCTGTCACTGCATTTGTACATGTGCTCCTGCTACTACCTGCACCATGCTTGGTGCCTATGAGCATATTCTCATACAGACTTTGTGGTTGCAATGGGACTCCTCTGCACAGCTATAGAAGGCCTCAATGAATCCTCCCTTGGACTGGTAGGGAAAGAAAATGGATTTAGGTTTGAAAGGTGAGTATACGACATTTAAGTCATCCTCTATATTGCAATCAATTTGAGTGGGATGTATGGATAGCTCCAAAGGATCCATACATTCTTGTGATGCACACAATATTCCTTCTGATTCTCCTAACAGTGAAGTGAGGTCCTCTAAATGGGCTAGATCCTGGGCATTAAATAAATCAGCTTCCTTGTTATGTTTAATATTAGTTTCCTGTATACTATAGTGTCTTTTTAAAGTAATTTTTCTAATGAAACTATTAAGGTCCACGAACAATTGAAAGGCATTAGGGCCTGTATTCGGAGCGAATGACAGTCCCCTCTCCAACAGAGATATATCAAAAATGGATAACAATTTTGTGGATAAATTGAATATGGAACTATTACCCTCACTGGGGGTCACTAGTCGTCTTCTGTTCTCCTTCTTCCTCTGTTGGACTCTCCCCGCTCTAACTCCTCTGCTCCTCTTTTTCCCAGACTCTGGGACTTGTTGGGAGCCTCGCGGTCCCATAACGGATACTGTTTCTCCTTGTCTCTCTCTCCTTTTCTCTGGACTTCTTTTCCTGTCTCGGTGCTTTGTCTAAAAAATGATGAGGAGAAGTGTTAATTATTTTAACTTCTTTTGGTCTAGTAGCCTTTCCTATGTCAGTGTTAGGAGGGAGATGGGACTGTCCATTTGATGGTGCACTATTGGCCTCCTCTGCCGGCAGTGGCTCTACCTCAAGGGCCGAGAACCGACTACCAGGAGCTGAGGCCAACCTGGAACCCTCTGTGGTGTAGGGGGAATTGGTCCTAGTGTCCCTAGTGACATGATGTTGCCCCTCCCTTCCTCTAGGGGTATGGGGGTGATGTCCCCCTCCTCCACCACGTCTGGAACCTGATTGGAATCGCCCACCTCGCCTATTGTAGCTATAATTGCGCTTCCAGACTCTGACTTTGTCTGTCGCATAATCCTCTTTATCTCTACTAAGTTTGAGATCCTTCCTTTCCGTAATATATATATATATATATATATATATATATATATATATATATATATATATATATATATATATATATATATATATATATATATATATATATATATACTGTATATATGTATATATATATATATATATATATATATATATATGTGTGTGTATATATATGTGTATATATGTGTGTGTGTAAACAAATCACCCAAAAATTTACTCGCCGAACCAAAAAATCTACTCGCCACCCAGCCCCGCCCCTAAAAAATAAATAAATTTAATAAATTCCTAGTAAGAACATTCGTTTTTGACATAAGTTTATTTATTGTATTACATTATACTACAATTAGTCCTTGTTACATGTGCGTGTGCGTGTGTGCGTGCGTGTGTGCATGTGCGTGCATGTATAAATGTCGATCTAAGGGGGAAAAAAGCCAGATATGAATGACTAGTTTCCTGAACCCCTTAACCAGTATCAGGATGCCCCCACTTCCCAATATCTAAAGCAGTATTCCCGCCTGGGATCTTACTGATCCGCAGTCCCTCGATGTCCAGGTACCCTCATTCCCGCAATGTTATATGTTGGAGGGGATGAGTTCCTTACCTGTCTTCTGGGTTAGGGGTGATTCTGATGTCTCCCGTGTGAAGCTTGAGTCAGATCTGGAAGAAAGCCGTATAGGTTATTTATTTTGGTGTAGGTATAGGGCAGTTAAGATATACTGTATATAGGATAAATAAGATATCCGGATCCAGAGTGTGAGACAGAGTGTGGGGGTGAGAGAGAGACAGAGAGAGTGTGGGTGAGAGAGACAGAGAAAGTGTGGGTGAGAGAGAGAGAGAGACAGAGAGAGTGTGGGTGAGAGAGAGACAGAGAGTGTGGGTGAGAGAGAGAGACAGAGAGAGTGTGGGTGAGAGAGAGACAGAGACAGTGACAGAGAGAGTGTGGGTGAGAGAGAGTGACAAAGAAAGAGAGTGACAGAGAGAGAGAGTGACAGATATAGAGAGTGACAGAGAGAGAGTGACAGAGAGAGAGTGACAGAGAGAGAGTGACAGAGAGAGAGTGACGGGAGGTGGGTGACGGGAGGTGGGTGACGGGAGGTGGGTGATGGGAGGTGGGTGACAGTGACAGGAGGTGGGTGACGGGAGGTGGGTGACGGGAGGTGGGTGACGGGAGGTGGGTGATGGGAGGTGGGTGACAGTGACGGGAGGTGGGTGACAGTGACGGGAGGTGGACAAGACAAGACGGGGCAAAAAAATAAAAAAGTCAAGGCAATGGAGTACCTGCCAAAAGGAAGAAGAACTTTTAGAGAAAGAATATGGAGTTATTAATATTTCTAATGTGACACTCATCGATGAGGATTTATCATTATTGAATAAGGGAATGGGGTTTGTTCCAGATACAGATTTTGATTTATTTCAAACTATGATTGATCTTAACAAGTTCATTAGGAAATGTTTCTTAAGAATTTTTTTGATGACAAAAAACAAAGTAATAATAATGCACAACCCTCTACTACAATTCTTGAATTACCTGTTAATAATGATAAATTTTCTTCCACAGATATGACATCTTTAGAAATTTTGTCAGATCAATCTTCAAATATATTCTCATTTAGAAAACAATGTGTAATTCAAGATTTGGAAAAAATAGAGGGCTACCATGAATCTGAATACGATCCCAATAATTTTTTGGGTAGACGTAATACAGATCTTAAGAAGCAATCACTGTTTTATCCTACATTTATTAAAAGCAAATTTCTCTCTACTTTCGAAAGTCTAGTGGAGAGAGACTTGAGATTGTTGCAGAAAGGTTTTACATTCAATACCCATTACCACAATACCCGACACAACAATCTAACCTCTGATGAAATTAAGGCCTTAAAAGAATTAAAAACTAACAAATTGTTGGTAATTAAGAATGCTGACAAGGGTGGGGCAGTGGTGGTACAGCATAGGGATGACTATGTCAAGGAGGCTTTACACCAACTTGGTGATGTCTCTTCCTATGCTGTGCTACCATCTGACCCCACCTAAAAATATCAAAGAGAACTTAGGCACTTATTGGGTGTAGGCTCCATGCTGGGAGGTCTTAATGAAAACGACATTGATTTCCTATACAAACCCTCACCCACCACTGCAGTGTTTCACCATCTCTCATAGATTCACAAAACATTGATCTCCCCACCTGGGAGGCCAATTGTTTCTAGCATTGATTCTTTGGGAGATGGTGTCTCGCGCTATGTGGATTATTTTCTTCAACCTTTAGTGCAGCAACTGCTGTCTTACATTCGAGATAGTGGTGATTTACTCACTACTCTCGATGGCTTTGAATGGAAGCACAATATGATGTGGGTGACACTTGATGTCACATCTCTGTACACTGTCATACCCCATGAGCATGGCTTGACAGCTGCTCGCTATTTTCTCAATCAGTCTGATTTATCACCTGCACAAATCACTTTTATTTTAGATTCCATTCACTTTCTTCTCAAGCACAATTTTTTTCTGTTCAATGGGGTTAATTATCTACAAACACGTGGAACGGCAATGGGCACCAGTTTTGCTCCATCCTACGCTAACCTCTATATGGGGTGGTGGGAGTCGTTTGGAGAATTGAACAAATATAGAGAGCACATTTTATTTTACCATCGTTACATTGACAACCTCCTTCTCATTTGGGAAGGTGACATCACTACACTGCATGAATTTATTTCAGCACTTAACACCAATAATTATAATATTCTTTTCGCTCACTCTTATCACGTACAACGTATAAATTACTTAGATTTATGTTTATACATTGATATTACACTCAATATTCAGACCACTCTTTATCGGAAACTGAATTCGCGTAATACATTCTTAAGGGCCAGCAGCTGTCATCCTCAAGCCATGTTCAGAGGGATACCTAAAAGTCAGTTCATGAGAGCGCGTCATAATTGTTCAAATGATCATGATTATGAACTTCAATCTAATGACTTGTATAGACGCTTTCTGCAGAGGGGATACAGTAGGAGGGACTTAGATATATCTATTAAAGAGGTCTCAACTATGGATAGAAAATACTTGTTGGGACATAAACCCCAAAAAAACTAGGTTTAATGATGGTCCCTCCTTCATTACCCCGTTCAGCAGACAGGCAGAAGCTATTAAATGTATTCTAAGAAAACATTGGAATTTTTTATCGTTAGATCCTGTTCTAAAGCCTTATGTCGCGGCAGGTCCAAATGTTATTTTTAAACATGCCAAAACAGTGTCTAACTCATTATCACAGAGTCTTTTTGGATTAACAAATGTGGAAGGATCCTTATTGCCTAAGGGATCATATACTCAATGCACTCATTGCAAGGTATGTCCTAAAATGAATCAAAGTAAAACACTTTGTTCATCTGTTACAAGAATGACTTACAATATAAAGTCCTTTATCAATTGTAATTCTACTTTTATTATTTACCTGTTAAAATGTGGATGTGGCCGACAGTATGTCGGAAGGACCAATAGATGTTTAAAGGTTAGGATACTGGAGCATTTAAGACTTATCAATAATAAAGATCAAAACCACCCAGTATCAAAACATTTTTTCCGTTATCCCAATGGCAATAAGGGTGCTTTCACATTCCAGGGTATCGAAAATATTCCGATGCCCCCAAGGGGTGGAGACAGAACCAAACTGTTGGACAGACGCGAGGCATACTGGATTTTCACCCTGAGAACAAGAGCACCTTTAGGCATGAACATTGATTGGGATTTGAGTCATTTTTTGTAACTTTAATTATATATACAATTCATATTTAATATGTAATTAATTTATGGTTTAGTTGCATTAATTATCAATTATATATTATGGATTCTATTATATTTAATTATATATATTTTTGTCACTATATTACTATATTACTAATTATAATAATTAATTTACATTTCATTTAATTATAATTTTATTTTCAATAATCAATTATATTTAATATATGTTTGATTTTCATGCTTTCCCAATCATTGTTCATGTTTATCCTGTCTGTGTCTACCATAGGGTCTACTGTATATTAAATTCTTACATTTTCTGTCAATATGTGTGGATTTATTTACTTATGCATTACAGTCATAACTGAATTGGCACAGTTACTCCCCTTATATGAGGGTTTATGTGACCACAATAGTTCTATTTTAGGTTTTTAATTTATGCCCTGATTATATATATTTTGTTAAAAAGGCTTTTATATATATATATATATATATATATATATATATATATATATATATATATATATATAATATACATACGATGTTGTTTAATGCTGTTATTTCTTAAATGCTACAATTTATTGTATTATATCCTATTTGACATGCCTCCATCACCATATATTATTTCAGGGTTGCTGCTTCTGAAGAATTCAGATTTCTGTGTTTTTTAAAAAATGTTATTGATGTGTTGTATTGTCTTGTATCAATAAAGTTTATTTTAAGTAAAAACAGCATACCACCTGACCAGCCCAGCCTATGGGGATGCACGTGACGTCAGCGCGATGATGTCTATGGACGCGTGCTGATGACGTCATCCTGATGGTGCGACGGACAGCTCTGGTGAGTATAAAGAAGCAGCCTTTTCATTACCTTGTACACCTTGATAAAGTGCTGTTGCATGAGACGCATAGGTGAGTTCATGTAGTCCATTTCTTTGTTTTTCTAGCATGCAATAAATTGATCACTAATCTAAGTTTGGAGTTGCCTGGCTATTTTTTCCTATCTCTGGATACCAGAAGCAGGATTACCCTGGCTGTGCTCTGTCTACATCTACTACAACTCAGTCACACACACAGACACAGTCACACACACAGACTCAGTCACACACACAGACTCAGTCACACACACAGACTCAGTCACACACACACAGACTCAGTCACACACACACAGAAACACAGTCACACACACAGACACACAGTCACACACACAGACACACAGTCACACACACAGACGCAGTCACACACACACAGACTCAGTCACACACACACAGACTCAGTCACACACACAGGCACACAGTCACAAACACAGGCACACAGTCACACACACAGACACACAGTCACACACACAGACACACAGACACACAGACACTCAGTCACACATACAGACACTCAGTCACACACGGTCACACACACACAGTCACACACACTCAGTCACACACACTCAGTCACACACACTCAGTCACACACACACAGCTGCGGGGGACATCGGAGAGCCGCGCATGGGGGGGCAGACATTGGAGAGCCGCACACGGGGGGAGGCATCGGAGAACTGCTAACAGGGGGTGGGGCAGGCATTGGAGAGCCGTGAACGGGGGGTGGGGCAGGCATCAGAGAGCCGCACACGGGGGGCAGGCATCGGAGAGCCGCGCACGGGGGGGCAGGCATCAGAGAGCCGTGCACGGGGGGGGGGCAGCAAAGGAGAGCTGTGCACGGGGAGGGGCAGGCATTGTTGAGCCATGCACGGGGGGGGGGGGTCATGCATCGGAGAGCCGCGCATGGGGAGGGCAGGCATCGGAGAGCCGCACATGGGGGGGGCATGGGAGAGGCATTCGAGGGACATAGGAGAGACATAGGAAAGACATGGGAGAGGCATGGGAGAGGCATGGGAGAGGCATAGGTGAGGCATAGGAGAGGCATGGGAAAGACATGGGAGAGGCATGTGGGTGTGTGGGGGTATAGGAGAGTACTTACAGGCTCAAGGATCAAGATTTAAAAGGAAGGCCGCTTCCATTCAAGCTCAAATAGAGCCTGGATGCGCGCCAAAATAAAAATTGTCAGTGTGCCAAGTCGCGTCAGACCAATCAAATAGGAGGATTTATTTTCCCCCCAGTGCGAGCAGGGAATATTTAAAAACAAAAAACACGTGCGCTGCTTGGGCCAATAGGAGGTCGCCACGATGTCAAATCCAGTCGCCCGGGGCGTGAGGGGGAACGGATTTGGCAAACACTGTATATATATATATATATATATATATATATATATATATATATAAGAGCAAAAAATTGTAGCGCCAAAAAAGTACCGTGATATATTAAATGTGATAATAGAACTATAGTTCCATCAATAGGATGGATTGTGTATATGATATTAAAAGTGCATAAAATAATATAGTGAAAATTCAAACAACATATAATATGAACAATACTACCTAATAAGCTATACTAAAACACAACCAAATTGATATGCATAGAAAGTGTGAAACGTGCTAAAAGAAAAAGAGGAAAAAATATTGTAAAAAAAAGTCCAACCAGTCCTTCAATAGTTAGTCCATAATAGTGGGTATTAGGTGTAGATAAAGGGGTCTTCGGCTGCTCTCACACGGGGATAACCACCTCCACAGATATCTAAAAACAGAAAAAGAGAGAGAGCGCACGCCCCATAGCATAACACTGTATGTTTATTGTAAAAAAGGGGAAGGAGGGTGGGGGTGGGGGGGATTGGAAACGCACTCACAAGATTAAAATATATAAAAGGCAGTTTGTGAATTAATATCACCACCATCCGGTTCTGTAGCAGGATAACGTCTTTGTGGACTCCTCCAGGACTGCCAAACGAAATCACCATGAACCAGGTACCAGGGGCTCCGTTTGCCGTCTGTATGCTGTCCCGAAATCAGCTCTCCACTTCCAATGGCCGCTTGTAATGTATCCACGCTTGGTTTGGCCTCGTGCGCGTGCGCAGCGTCGTCGTGACGTAATTGCGCTGTCAGTTTCCCTGATGCGTTTTGTCACCAACCGGCGACTTTCTCAAAGGGCTGATGATGTGTGGAATCAAGTCCTGCCCTCTTATAGCCAGTCCATTGCTAGGCAACCCGTAACAGGGTAATTACTTAACCTATCTCCAGCTGGAAAGCTGGTGTTGGTAAAGGCACCAATACATGCACAACTAGCTATATAAAGGCTAATTAAGGACTAATAAACAAGGGGAATGGACATAGAATACATGAGGGATCTCAATGGCAGTATTCTAGTAATTTGCTAAAAGCTCAAAGTGAAATAAAAATACATATAACACAATTATACCCACAATTCATTAATATCAATGATTCATTAGATACAATGTACAACTATTAAATTGATTTATATTTAATTTCCTGATAGAAAGACTAACATCAGAATTAGAATATAATAAGGAATATGTATACTCCTAGTTATTATTAATAACTCTATTATACATTGTATTACTGGATGTATATATATTATATGAAAGAACATTACATTAAAAAATGAAATTAGGTATTGAATGACATGTAGCAATTATAAATGGAACAGGATAACCCAAAAATCCTGATATAGTTATCAATAATATATGTATATGCTAAATTATAATGATAAAACCGCATAATCCTATATATTGAGCTAATGAAGATTCAACATTAGTTTAAACAGAATAGGAAGCTATACCAATGTCTTAGATTCACATTCTTTGATAATCTGATATATTTCTATATATATATTATAACCACAAAAAAACTAAAAACTACGTGTATTATTAGTGGGCTTTTTTTTTTTTGTAACTTTCTTTTATTGGATTTTCTCAAGTATAATACAGTCAGTTATCACATTGGTACCTAGTGGTAGGCTGTAGGACATACAACATCGATACAGACATGGGGAGGGGTAGACGTGAGTGGGTTAGGGTAGAGGAGAGGGAGGGGAGGGGTGTGGAGAGGGCAAGGGACTGAGGTATCCTCTTCCGTGTGCTCCATTAGACTTAGCTCGCTTCTGCAGACTTAGATGTATCCGCGCCGCCCCAGTACCGAATCTACGGGCCCGGTGGTTGTGTAGTTCCCCTCTGTCAATCCTGTGTTCATGGTTGTTATAGCTCCTCTCGTGTGTTTAGTCCGGCATCGAAGGAAAACCCATCTGATTTTATCAAAGCCAGACGGAGGCATTGCTCATCCCTGGGATGTCGGTCTGTGCCAGCCACAGTGACCAGACTTTTTGGAAATTTGGGCCAGTGTCGTTGACCAAACTTGTCAACTTTTCCATCTGGCAGGCAAACCACATTCTGTTCCGAATTTTGTCTATTGATGGAATTGTATTCTGATTCCACAATGCTGCGGTCTCGCACCTCATCGCCGTAGCAAAGTGTGCTATTAATTTATTTCCTGATCTTGATACCTCATCTGTGGGCTTACCTAATAGGAAAAGCCATGGGTCAAGTTGAATTTTGAGGTCCAAAAAGATCCTCTGTAGCCAATCCCTGATTTGTGTCCAGACGGGTATGATGCGTGGACAAGACCACAGCATATGTACCAGATCTCCCCGTTCCCCGCACTGTCTGGGACAGAGCAGGGAAGCGCCCGCGACGAATTTAGCCAATCTAACTGGGGTGAGATACCACCTCATTAACACTTTATATGAGTTTTCCTTCAATGTCGTACAAATCGAACTACTGGCCGCAGCCTTAAAGATCGCCATCCACTCTTCGTCTTCTAACGGTCCTGTCAGGTCTGTCTCCCACTGTGTCATAAACCTGGTTTTGCGCGATCCGTCAGTGTCTGCACCAACCACTTCCCCGTATAGAGCAGAGATGAGTCCCCGTGTGTCGGTTCCCCGAGCACAGAGCTTTTCAAAATTAGTTAGAGGTGGTCTATTGATGTGTTTGGTATAAAATGCCCGGATCTGAAGGTATCTAAGAAATTCTGTGTTTGGTAAACCCGTATCTGACTGCAATTGTTCAAATGTTTTGATCGTGTCTCGTCCCTCCAGGTCCTTAAGCCTTCTCAGCCCCAAGTTTTGCCAGTGTGTACTGTAGTTCCTACCGATCAACCCTGGAGCAAAGTCTGGATTTCCGTACAGGGGGGTCATTAAAGAATGTTTTGAGGTTAATGAGTGATTACTTTTGGCCGCCTCCCAGACCGATAGGGAGTTATGCACCGAGGGCAGCGGGTTCTTCATATCTTTTAGTCTGGGTTTAGGATACCACAGTAGATCCTTAAGCTCGAGCGGGGCGCAGACCTCTCTCTCCAGTGCCACCCATCGCCTCTGCTCCGGATCACCATGCCACTGAGTAAGTTGGCATAGTTGTGCTGCTTTATAATAGGCCATCAAACTCGGTACTGCTAAGCCTCCAGTTTCCCTAGGTCTTTGCATAATTGACATTTTTACCCGCGGCTTTTTATTCTTCCAAATGAACTTTGTAACTGCGTTCTGCAGTTCCCTAATGTCTGATCTTACTACGGGTATCGGAAGGGTTTGGAACAGATAGAGTATCCTGGGGAGGAGGTTCTTTTTCACACAATAAATTCTGCCAATCCAAGATATCCCATATGCAGACCAATCTTTTAGTTCTTTAGTGAGGGCTCTTAGGAGTCTCGGATAAATCTCCTGATAAAGATTGGAGCTATGTTTAGTTAGGTATATTCCTAAATACTTTATCGCCTTGGGCTGCCATTTAAACTGAAAGTTGATCTCTATTAATTTCTCCGTCTCCTTTGGAATATTTAGGTTCAGTGCCTCCGATTTAGATTGATTTATCTTAAATCCGGAGATTCTGCCAAATTTTTCCAGTAGAGCAAACAGATTGGGCAGCGAGGTAAGCGGTTTCGTCAAAGACAAGATAATGTCATCTGCATACAGAGCAATTTTGTGCTCTTGGGAATGAATTTGTATGCCGGCAATATCCGGGTTACGACGTATGTGCGCCACTAGCGGTTCCATGCATAGGGCAAACAACAAGGGCGAGAGTGGGCAGCCCTGTCTGGTCCCGCTTTTGATTTTAAGCAACTCTGACGGGAATCCTTGATGAACCACCTTGGCGGTCGGAGTTGTGTATAATGCTTTTATTGCCCTTTAGAATTTTACCTCTAAACCCGAATGCTTCAAGCGTGGACTCCATGTATGGCCAGTCAATCCTGTCGAAGGCCTTCTCTGCATCTAAACTTAATACTACACCTCGGATCCCGTTGGCATTGATAAAGTTAATGATATCTATGATTCTTCTAGTATTGTTGGCCGCTTGTCTATTGCTAATAAAGCCAACCTGGTCCGGGTGGATAAGCCTTGGCATGATTGCACTCAATCTGTTGGCCAGCAATTTGGAGTATATCTTAATGTCTGAATTGATTAATGATATCGGCCTATAGCTTTGACAGTTTGTAGGATCTTTGTCCTTTTTATGGATTATAGATATCGACGCCTGGAGCATCTGGTCTGAGAAGGGTTCCCCCGCCAAGACTCCGTTAAATAACTTGAGCATGTGCGGTGCCAGAACCCCTATGTATTTTTTGTAATATAAATTAGAAAACCCATCTGGGCCTGGGGCCTTAGAGGGTTTGAGGTTTTTGATAACCGCGGTCAGTTCCTCCAGAGTGAAATCAGTCTGAATTGCCTCGCTCTCCACTCTGCTCAGCCCAGGTAAGGCTGCCTCTTTTAGGAAGGTCTGTAATAATTTGCTTGTTTTGGAGTTGTGTGTCACCTTCTCCCCATTATAAAGCTGTTCCACTATACGTTTGGGGTTGGAGGTCAGTTCCCCCGATTTGGTTTTGATGGCCTGTATGTTATAGCTTGGTTGCCTATTGCGAATCCTGTTGGCTAGCATAGTATCCAGCTTGTTGGCTTTCTCAAAAAATTTCCTCTTGGTCCAGCTAATGTCCCTCTCGGCCTGGGATGTGAGGAGGAGGTTAAGTTCTATCCTTACATCCTTCAACTCCTTAAGAATGTCCTCTCCACCTGATCGGCTATGTAGTGTGGAGAGCTCATGTAACCTCTTGTATAATTGTGACAATTTCGATTCCCTCTGCCTTTTTCGCCTTGCTGCGAGGCTAATGAGCGTTCCACGCATTGTGGCCTTGTGAGCCTCCCACAGTATAGTGTGAGATTCCACCGTACCTGCGTTCATGACAAAAAATTGTCTAATCTCGTCTTTGACTATCTGTGCCAATTCAGGTATCTTTATTAGGGACTCGTTTAATTTCCAGTTTGCTCCCGGGCTAACCGGTCTAAATTGCGTGCATTTTAGCTCAATTGATGCATGGTCCGACCAAGAAATGTCATGAATTAAGGTGTCGGTGATTTGTGGGACCATTCTGCTCGACACAAAGAAGTGGTCTAGCCTGCTATAGCTGTCATGGGGGTGTGAATAGAATGTATACAGTACGAACGGTCACCTGGGTGCTGTTCCCGCCATATGTCCACTAGACAATGCCTTTTCAGCCCCTCTAGCAGCCCCGTCGTCCCTGCTTGTCGCATTTTCTCCTGTCTCGGGGACCTGTCTATTCGAGGGTCTAAGACCTTATTGAAATCTCCCGCTAATATTATATTGCTGGATGCCCATTGCTGCAGCTTAAGGAAGAACTCTGTGAAGAATTGAGGGTCTTTTTCACATGGGCCATATATGCACGCCAGGGTTACTCTGCATTGTTGCAATGTGCCCACCAATACAATATATCTACCTCCTGGGTCACGTTTTATTTTTCCATCTCAAATGGGACTCTGTTATGGAGTAGAATGGCTACCCCTTTTTTTTTTCCTTAGCTGAGGCTAGATAGATTTTCCTGAAATGTTTGTCTATGAACCCCGGGTTTTTTCTCGAGCAGTAGTGCGTCTCTTGTAGGAATAGAAAATCTGCTTTCCTGCGTTTAAATTCAGCAAAAGCGATTGTACGCTTCTGAGGGGAGTTGAATCCCTTAACATTCTGTGATATAAATGTCAATGCCATAAGTGTTTATGTAGTGAGTCTTTGCGGGTGTGCTGTGTTTGTTTCCTACCCTTGTCTTGACTTTTCTGCCGGTGTCGGGAGCGGTACTGCTGCTCTCGTGCTGCCGAGCTGCTTCCTTTTGGGATACCTGTGGGATGGGGAGGAAAACACATAGGGGAGTGACAGGGAACATAAATCCTTGTAGAGCATACAAGGGAAACCATCTTGGTCTTATTTGACCTGTGGTTTACTGCCTCGGGATGCCGCACATATTCCGGATGATCCCACCTTCCCGTCCGGGATTGAGGGGGACATTCCAGACTGCGGATCCCCTGGTCTTTGACTGATCTGTGGCTTAAGGCCACAGTCCAGCCCCAGAGGCACATACCAACAGGTAGGGAAGAGGGCAAGCATCCGCCCCCCCGTCGGCAGCATAAACATTTTTTTTAAAGAACAACTAAAATAATAGCAGTGTTTTGCAAGTTCAACAACACATTAGCTTGTCCGTATTGATTCTGTGTCTTATTGCAGACCGCTGTGTGCTACTGACTATGGTTGGTTACTTTTAACTGTCCAGCTCTTTAACTACCCTTAACTGTGTTAATTAACCGGGTTTAACCCCCCGCCCCCTTGTCCCCTCGGGGGAATGCGCGCACCCCCTCGGAGCACCCCCTCTCTCTCAATGTCTCTTCAGGCCCTCTGCCTCGCTGCTCCGGTGCGCGGCCATCTTTGTCCTGCTCCGCAGGCGCTGTCACTGACGTCAGATCCGGATCGACACGGACTCGCCGGGGACTGCCCTCTGTCGTCATCCGTGACTCGTGTGCATTCCTGTCTGTGGTGAGCCGAGGAAGCAGGCGTGTCCTGAAGGTGGAGCTAGCAGGAGCTTCTCTTTTTCGCGCCCAATTGACCTCCGCCATTCTGTTTCCGCGCTTCCCCTCCAGATTCTCCCGCGGATCACCTCCGGCCGCCATTTTGGTGAGTGTTGTGATTTTTCTTACTTTTGTTTTCTTTTTCCCTTTTAGCCGCTCTAGCATCCTCCGCCGGGGCTTGGCTATCTGGGTCTGGACCCGTCGGGAGGGGGTGGAGGGGTCACCCACTGTCAGTCGTTTTTTCGGGTATTACTCGTGGTAGACACTGGCTGGGAGATAACTTTAACCGGGTTAGAAACAAGAACTGATGTGTCCAGCATAGCTGGAGAGCCGCATACAAAGCCCTCCCGCCGGTCTGGGCGATCCTGGGTTAGCTTGGCGCGGACCTTTAGGTGAGCCCACCTTTTCTCATTCCGTCCGCCTGGGAGGGCGCCCCACCTGGGCCTCTACTTGTGGGAGGTCATGAGGTATATTCAGCTTATTCAGGAACTCTGCGCCATCTGCAAGGTGTTTTAATACATGGGACCGACCGTTTTGCACCACGATCAGGGCAAAGGGAAAGGCCCATCTATACCTTATATTTTTGTCCCTCAATATTTTGGTAACTGGCTGGAGGGCCTGACGCCGTGTCAATGTGATCGGGGAAATGTCCTGGAATATGGCCATTTCTATTCCCTCGAATTTCACCGTTGGGGTGGCCCATGTAATTTTACTGATTTCTGCCTTTGTGGTGAAGTGATGCAGACGCAGAATTATGTCTCTGGGTGGGTTGTTAGGAAGCGGCCGGGCCCGTAGTGCACGGTGGCACCGGTCCATGACAAGCTCCGCTTCCGTTTTCCCCGGCATAATGGAGGTCATCCAGCGATTCAGCAGCACTTCGGGGTCTAATATCTCCTCTGGTATCCCCCTAACCCTCAGGTTGTTGCGCCTATCGCGATTCTCGCTGTCCTCGTGGCGTTCCTCCAGCTCTGCCACCCTTCTCTCTAGCGTGGAGACCCTGGTGTCTGTTGCATTTTGAGAGCGGGAAGACTCCTCCATTTTCTCCTCCAGGGCGTGCGTTCGTGTCCCGATGCTCAGTATGTCCTTCCTTAGTTGGTTCACCTCTCCGCGGAAAAACGTTTTTAGATCAGAGAGGAGTTGGGCAATTTCTCTCTTTAGAGCACTCGTCTGCTCATCCGTTGCCAGCTCCGGTGTGGAATCTGAGTCGGAAGCCGCCATGCTGTCTGTCTCTCTTGCCTTTTTTGCCCCCACGAAATAGGTGCGTACATCCACCTTTTGTTTGGATTTTTTGCGAGTCGCCGCCATGTGTGTGGTTGCTGTGAGCTTAGCTCTAGCCGGTCCCGCTGTTTAGGGATGTTTTTGTTGGGTTTTACAGTTGTAATGCTTTATTTATTGCCGACGGGTATCGGAGCGCTCAGATCAGGCTGCCATATCCGTTCCCGTCGTGCATGCGCCTATTAGTGGGCTTTTTAAACTAACCTATTGTATATGTGCTATATTGGCCACATGACACATCTCAAACAATATGTACACAGTAATTGTTTAAATATACACTAACTCATTATTAAACAGATAGATACATATACACTGGCGGCACACTTTATTAAAGTGCGGCCAGTTCCGCAAGCCGGGAGATTTCCCGGCTTGCTAGTGGCATCCCCTCGGCGTGCCGCGCGTCACCGATGCGCCGTCACGCGTCATCGGGTGCCTGCGCCCCCTGCACGCACGTCCAGGGCTCCCCGAGGGAGCCCTGGTGTCCCGCGATGTGGGGGACGGCGGCAGGGGGTTCCGGGGGACCCGGCGGACCTGGCAGCGGGAGGAAGAAAGCCCCGATCGGAGGGCGCTCCTCCGCTGCTTCGGTGCGCGCCCGGCACCCTCCGGCGCGCGCCAGGTAACTGCTGCGGCCGAGAACGGCAAATGCTCGAATAAACTCGGCCGCAGCAGTATACATATATTTACATGTATATACTCACTGGAAAAGGAGAGAGGAAGAGTTCAAGGATATGATGAATAATGGATGACTGAAGTACTTTCATTCCACAATGTGTATACATATACCGTGATATTAAATAAGTTGGACTAATATTGGCCTATTGTGGACACTTCTTTTGAAATAATAGGCTGTATATTCCTTAAATGAAAATTAATGTGATTAAATTACTGGGGATGGGATGGGAAATGGGGGGGAAAAAGAGGGGGGGGGGCGGGGGGAGGGGAAAAAACCTGCTTTGGATGTGGGAGTGTGGGAAAAAGAGGACCACGGGAGGAACACAGATGACTGGGTTCCCTTGATTAGAGTGACGAGAATCCAAGAGGTCAGGAGATCAGACCAGTGTACTTGCATCCAGACACTCATTGAGTCCTCCAGGGGTAAGTGTCCCTAACTTGTGGATCCAATAAGTCTCCTGTCTGCACAGGATCTTGTAATGATCGCCTCCCAGAGCACAGGGTGAGATATATTCCAGGCCCATTATTGTCATACATTTTGGGTCCTGATTGTGTATAGCTTTATAGTGTCGGGAAATACTATTGACAATTAATCCCTTTATGACACTCCTCCTTCAAAAAATTGTGAGCAATCACTGGGGAGTTCTCAGATGTGATCCTCATTTGAAGGGCATTCTTCCTGATCGGGCATCAATTGTCTACAGAAAGGCCAGAAGTATGAAGAGTATTATAGCTCCAACTAAATTGAAATCAGATAATATCTCTAATAAACTAGCTCCTAATGGCCTTAAAGGAAATCATAAATGTGGACGAGGTAGATGCATTACCTGTAGACATTTGAAGGTCCAGTCCGATTTTAGTTCTCCCAATAGAGATATTATCTATCAGGTTAGAAGTTATATTAACTGTCTTAGTTCATTTGTGGTGTACTGTATCCAGTGTGGTTGCGGACTAAGTTACATTGGACGCACCACTAGATCCCTCTGCACCCGTTTCCTAGAGCACAGAAGGAGTGTCATAAAGGGATTAATTGTCAATAGTATTTCCCGACACTATAAAGCTATACACAATCAGGACACAAAATGTATGACAATAATGGGCCTGGAATATATCTCACCCTGTGCTCTGGGAGGCGATCGTTACAAGATCCTGTGCAGACAGGAGACTTATTGGATCCACCATTTAGGGACACTTACCCCTGGAGGACTCAATGAGTGTCTGGATGCAAGTACACTGGTCTGATCTCCTGACCTCTTGGATTCTCGTCGCTCTAATCAAGGGAACCCAGTCATCTGTGTTCCTCCCGCGGTCCTCTTTTTCCCACACTCCCACATCCAAAGCAGGTTTTTTTCCCTCCCCCCCTCCCCCCGCCCCCCCCCCTTTTTCCCCCCCATTTCCCATCCCATCCCCAGTAATTTAATCACATTAATTTTCATTTAAGGAATATACAGCCTATTATTTCAAAAGAAGTGTCCACAATAGGCCAATATTAGTCCAACTTATTTAATATCACGGTTTACAGTATGTATACACATTGTGGAATGAAAGTACTTCAGTCATCCATTATTCATGATATCCTTTTCCAGTGAGTATATACATGTAAATATATGTATATATGTATCTATCTGTTTAATAATGAGTTAGTGTATATTTAAACAATTACTGTGTACATATTGTTTGAGATGTGTCATGTGGACAATATAGCACATACACATTAGGTTAGTTTAAAAAGCCCACTAATAATACACGTAGTTTTTAGCTTTTTTGTGGTTATAATATATATATAGAAATATATCAAATTATCAAAGAATGTGAATCTAAGACATTGGTATAGCTTCCTATTCCGTTTAAACTAATGTTGAATCTTCATTAGCTCAATATATAGGATTATGCGGTTTTATCATTATAATTTAGCATATACATATATTATTGATAACTATATCAGGATTTTTGGGTTATCCTGTTCCATTTATAATTGATACTTGTCATTCAATACCTAATTTCATTTTTTAATGTAATGTTCTTTCATATAATATATATACATCCAGTAATACAATGTATAATAGAGTTATTAATAATAACTAGGAGTATACATATTCCTTATTATATTCTAATTCTGATGTTAGTCTTTCTATCAGGAAATTAAATATAAATCAATTTAATAGTTGTACATTGTATCTAATGAATCATTGATATTAATGAATTGTGGGTATAATTGTGTTATATGTATTTTTATTTCACTTTGAGCTTTTAGCAAATTACTAGAATACTGCCATTGAGATCCCTCATGTATTCTATGTCCATTCCCCTTGTTTATTAGTCCTTAATTAGCCTTTATATAGCTAGTTGTGCATGTATTGGGTGCCTTTACCAACACCAGCTTTCCAGCAGGAGATAGGTTAAGTAATTACCCTGTTACGGGTTGCCTAGCAATGGACTGGCTATAAGAGGGCAGGACTTGATTCCACACATCATCAGCCCTTTGAGAAAGTCGCCCGTTGGTGACGAAACGCATCAGGGAAACTGACAGCGCAATTACGTCACGACGACGCTGCGCACGCGCACGAGGCCAAACCAAGCGTGGATACATTACAAGCGGCCATTGGAAGTGGAGAGTTAATTTCGGGACAGCATACAGACGGCAAACGGAGCCCCTGGTACCTGGTTCATGGTGATTTCGTTTGGCAGTCCTGGAGGAGTCCACAAAGACGTTATCCTGCTACAGAACCGGATGGTGGTGATATTAATTCACAAACTGCCTTTTATATATTTTAATCTTGTGAGTGCGTTTCCAATCAATCCCCCCACCCCCCACCCTCCTTCCCCTTTTTTACAATAAACATACAGTGTTATGCTATGGGGCTTGCGCTCTCTCTCTTTTTCTGTTTTTATATATATATATATGTAGCCCATGTACCCCACCCAATCGCAGATCGGGTACCCTATTGTGTCTCTTGGTCTGGCTACATGTCTCTGTGTGGTGCATACCTGCTGGCAACAGGAGGGCCTGAGTCTCCCGCGATGACATGGGGGACAACAGGATGGATTTCTGGGGTGGATGCCTTCGTTCTTCTTCTAATGGTGCAGCGCCTCCATCTGTAGTAAGCCCCAGGGATACGGGGTGGAATCCCTACCACAGAATCCCCTCCCAGGGATGAGAGATTCCAGTCTCCACACAAGTCTCTTTCTAATAGCAGCAGCTCTTTATTTGTCTCTTTATCAAATTGTATACAGACAGGTATCGCATAGGAACCAGCAGCCAGCTGAAATCCTGTAGGATGTCCCTGCCTCCACTCTGGGCCTCAGGGGCACCCATAGTGGGGCTAGCTCTTCCCTTACCCCCTAGGCAGGTTAAGAGGTATTTGGTCCACCTAACTATCTGTTATTCTCATCAGGCTCTAACCTGATCCTTCACTCTGTTAACACACACTCACTAGCTAGACTAACTCTCTTGATTCACTTAGACTCCTCTAAATAGGAAGTGAACTGCTCTTTATGGTTTTAGCATGCACCGCCCCTATGTCTCTTGATTGGACACAGGGTCAGATGACCTACCTTCACTGGTAGTGTTAGGACCTGTGAAGTGGGTCTGCCTTGTGGTGGCTCACAGGCTTACAATGCTTTGGCCAAAGGGTTAAACTAAATGACCCTTTTTCAAGAGACTATATAAGTATTTTACTATGTATTTTTGTCATATTGGATGTTGCATTGGGCACCCCTGTCTTTTGTTGTATATTCTTTGATGGGCAGAGTAACGGCTTAAAATGTGGACTTGGCAAATTTGACGTTTGCTTGAATGAATCCAATTATTATTTTTTTTGTTGTTTTTTTTTAACATACTTGGGCAAACATTTGGGCTTGTGAAAAGAAAACCCAGGAACTTAGACACAAATATATTCTATAAATGTATCGCTTATTTTGATTTTTTTTCAAGAATTTGAGTATATTTATAGTTTTACCTGATGGATCCAGTGTTAGAGAGTGTATTGCTATTTATACAGTATATACATATTATAGAGGTATGCACAGGGAAATCTGCAATGCTATGTTATTGTGTTGCAATGCTTTAGTTTTGAGCTTCAGTTTATATTTTGAAATATAAATTACTGCTATGGCATATTATAGATTAAAAAGCATTGATTTTATCCATACTCATTTTGGAAACTAGAATTTATATTATTTTTAAGGTTCATGGATTTCGGGCATGAGAGCTTGGGTTAAATGGAGGCAGCTTACATTTGCATTACATGGCTTTTACAGCTTTTAGTGAGTAAGTGGAAGAAATTGATATAAAATATTATTGCGATTATATTGGCTCTCTACATGAATTACTGTTGTTAACCTGCAGTACAACTCTCAGCTGCAACTGAGCTAAGGCGGTTTGGGATACACCTTTAAAGAAGTAACACTTTAGCGATAGCCACGCAGACCGACATAAAATAGCAGCTTTGAGCGAAGAGCTGAAGAATAGATATGCTATACAGGCATACCCCGCATTAACGTACGCAATGGGACCAGAGCATTTATGTAAAGCAAAAATGTACTTAAAGTGAAGCACTACCTTTGTCCCACTTATCGATGCATAACTGATGTAAATAACGCATTTCTAACAGGCTCTATTGTCTCCCCGGTTGTGCACAGCGTCGGTACAGGTTGGGAGCTGGTATTGATGTTCAGGCTGTGCTGACAGGCGCATGCGTGAGCTGCCGTTTGCCTATTGGGCGCTATGTCCTTACTCGAAAGTGTACTTAAAGTGAGTGTTCTTAAACCGGGGTATGCCTGTACAGAAATAGAGGGCATGAGCCACATGTCATGAAATTCAAAAATGTGACAACACTGGGACAATTCTCTTAGAAAGGTTATACGATAAGTATAGTATAAAAACTAAAATGGCAAGAGCCTTTTAAAAATAGATTCCTATTTATTTTTTAAGAATATGCAGTCTAGTTGAATAAAGTTTGTGAATAACAATCTATAGTACTATTGGCTTCTAATTGAAAAACATGGATACTTTATAGCTCTTAGGGCTCTATGCAGTAAGCGTTGATAAGGGTTTTTTCGCCATTTTACTGCCAAAATTGGGTTTGAGATTCAGTAAGCGCCGATAAGTGCTTGATTTCGGCAGGTTTCGTAGCCGATAATTTTGTTATGGCCAGTCTCAGCTTTTCGGGGCTGATCGGCACTAAGAAATTGAGACTTTATGGCCAATTTCTCCCGCCAACTAAAGTTGGCAAGTTGGAGGGGAGAACGATCGCTAAGGTTGCCGGAACGGCACTTAGAAAAAAAAAATCATCTGTACATCAATGGAGTCAATGGAGCGGGGACGTATAACAGTATAGTACTGTTTACGTTCCATTGCTCACAATACAAATGTGATTAGCATTACAGTGTGGGGGGCATTCACTGCATTGTGTCACACCTGATGTGTATTATTTGATTAACATTGTACTTTTATATGTTTTCATCATTTGCGTGTCACATTACTCATCATGTGATGATGTGTCAAGGGAAAATCCTATACTCAACTCTAAAAGGAGAACCTCACATCATATGACACATTTTACTGAACTGAGCGACAATTGTTTATATGATGTTACACATGTCACACATCTAACACATCCACCGTATATTCATGTTGCTTTACATTACACAATGCTTGTAATGTGTAACGCATCTTTAAACGTTCATGTACATCTTTCTTCTCATGTTTACATGTACTTTGGGTCCTCCCTTTTTTCATGACGTCCGTTATTGGACAGTCAATCACATTGCATGTTTACATTGTAAACGTTGCATTACAAGCACTTCAACCTAACTTATAGACACATCTACACTAGTTAATCATTGTTACACCTTTCAAACGGATTCAATAGCAACTATCCTCATTACATAAATGTATGCATATGCACACGAGAATTCATTGTTGTGAACATGTGACAATAACATGGCTAATTAGACATGTTACAGCAAACTTTTTTGACGTCAATCTCAGGCTTTTTGTCTAATTACATGACTGACTGTTCCGTTCAGAAGTGTTACATGCATTGCACATTAGACTAATAATTTTCAATGAATGCTTGTACAAAGCTTCACGTTACATCATTCTCAAATATCATGATTCCCTGCTGAATACACAGAACAAATACTTCTTATATCAAATGGAGACAGCTTGGGAGCCAAGTACTTTAATATGTTAATGTAACACATTGCATTTTACTATGTCACCTGACATCATCACATACCTATTTAAAGGACGCCCATTACCTGCTCATTCACAGCTACTCATTTCAAAATGTTGCGATTGTTTAGGAGACGTCGGAACATTCTTTTGCATGAGTGGCTTGCAGATGAACAGAATGACATAGGGCAAGGGAGGGACAGAGCCAGGGACAGTGACAGGGACAGGCACGCAGATACGACAGGGACAGGGAGAGGGACAGGGCGAGGGACAGGGCGAGGGACAGGTAGAGGGATAATAGATCAGAGGAGAAGACAGAGGAGACAAGTTGTGCCTCGTCCACGTGTGTACAGGGAGAGAACCCTGTTAGATGGGATGAGTGAGGAGGAGATAGTAAGTCGCTATCGTTTGATCTCAGCAGCAATCTTATCTCTTTATGAAGAGTTAAGGGGAGATTTAGATTTTTTGACAGCCAGAGGTCGTGCAGTCCCTGGGCTTGTTAAAATGCTGTGCTCATTACATTATCTTGCTTCCGCGTCATTCCAGACAACAGTGGGCATAATGGGCGGGGTCTCGCAATCTACATTCTCGCGGGCCTTTACCCAGATTCTCTATGCACTCAATAGACGCGCTAGGAATTATATTCATTTTCCTACAGAGGCGACAGAGTGGCTGGAAGTCAGGAATGGCTTTTATAACATAGCAGGGATACCATGTGTGCTGGGTGCAATCGATTGCACCCATGTTGCTTTGATTGCACCTAGTCAGAGTGAGCATTCTTACCGCAACCGTAAGCACTACCATTCACTGAATGTCCAGGTGGTATGTGATGCCACGATGAGGATAATGCATGTGGTACCCAAATTCCCTGGTTCCAGTCACGATTCCTCTATCCTGAGGAACTCTTCAGTCTTCCATGCTTTCGAAGAAGGACATTTTGGACATGGTTGGCTGCTGGGTGAGTACATATTTGGATGTTGTAACACCAAACACATTTTTGTTTAGGAATCATTTCATTGTAGAATCTTATCACTAATGTAAGCTTATGTGTGCTCCATTGAATATTGGTGACTCAGGATACGGAATTAGGCCGTGGCTCTTGACTCCGGTGCTAAACCCTCAAACTGAAGCAGCGGAGAGGTACAATGCAGCCCATATATCTACGTGATCTGTTATAGAGAGGACATTTGGCCTACTCAAGACCAGATTTAGGTGTCTCGACAGAACTGGTGGGGCTCTTCTATACAAGCCACAAAAAGTGTCTGATATTATCATTGCCTGTTGCATTTTGCACAATGTGGCACTCACACATAATGTACAATCAGACCTAGCTGAGGCTTTGGTAGAGGAGCATCCCACCCATGTAGCTGCTGAAAATGAACAAACAACCAGTGGTGGCCAGACACGCCAGAATCTCATACATTCGTTTTTTTCTTGTAAGTAAAAACATATATTTTCATAGTACTACTTTTATATATTAATTATGTTATATTAACACTAATTGTTTTTTACATAACCTTCTGTTAGGACACAGATGAATATGGGTTGCACACCTTTCTCTTCTCTGCTGTGTGCACAAAGGCATGTGGCACCGGTATGTTATTGTTGCACAGGTTATATAATCCTTCTTCGATTGTAAATTAGTTGTGTGTATGTGAATACAACTGGTGTAACAAATGATTAATTGTTTAGCATTGTGTTGTTGATGATGCTATCACAATACACATAGTATGGCCATAGTCATTCATTCTTGCAGTATGCTTACATACAATGTTATTGTTACAGTGTAACATGCGCATCCATATGATGTGTACACCAGGCTGCTTTTCATTTTTTATGTGATAAAATATACATGGTTTTTCACATTTAACACCAAATACACACTTTGCTGTGTTGCTTACGTTAGTGAAGATGTCATGTCAATGTTTGCAATTTATATATTGTTCCATTGTATTATAGGTATATCTCCTCTATGACTGATCATGGTATGTATATGAACTGACATCTGTCATAAGATGTGCCTACCTCAATAGACGTTTAATTATACGATGTAAAAACCCAACATATTGCTAAACGTTAAATTTTACATACATGTAGTTTCTGAATCATGTACATGCGTTTAGCTACTATTGAGGTTCCATGAGCATTGTATTAGAAAATGATTAGTGCTATTACATCACATTTAATGTATGTTCCCTTAAAAATACCATTAATCTAATATAGAGGTGGGTGGAGAGAACGGGATAAATGCTGATAGTTTTATCCTTACGGGAGATGATTAATCACGGATGCAATTGAGTGATCATAACAGTCCATGCATGAATGCTTGTAATCACACCAATGCTTTGTACATCTTATATGTTGCAATGTATGTTATTAGTAATGCTGTACATTATTAGTAAAGATTACTTTAACATTGTCACATGTGTATGTATAAGTCACACATCTGTGTTGATGTGACTTACATGTAACAAGTGTCAAACTGTTAACACAAACCCAATAGTGTCTCAAATTTAACTGTAATTTTGCATTATTAATTTCACCCAATGACAATGTTGTTAATATAGTTGTCATGTAATTCATGTCACTTCATCATTATTATGATGATCATTTCCAAGTATTATCAACATATGAACGTCAATCACGTGCACATTTGCATAGGCACACTTTTCAATACAACTGTTTGTGTCTGTATCAATTTGTGTATGATGCATGTATAACACCGTCAAATGATAACATCAGCTTTATTATGGTACCTTATATCATCATATTCACTTTACTATGTATGTGTTGAACGTTTAATAAACACAGAAAACTACAGTTAGTTTGGTACAAGAAATATACATATAAACGTAATTGTTTACATGATGTTGACCTAATATTCATAACTGCATGCATTGTAGTTGACCACTACATCTTGCCAATAACATTATTTGCAGCAGTCCCAAACCATTTTAACAACATTCCCATGTTACAAGTGAATTTTTACATGAAATGGCTAGTTGGTTGTAAGTCTCCTTTACATAGTTTCTACATTCATACGTTCCATTAGACAATATACTACACAAATGTTTGTTCAGAGTGGGAATGGTTGTTATATATAAAACAGACCATGCCATATAATGTTAGTACTAAATAAAGAACACACATTAAATTTTCTAACTGCACTGTTTAGCAACATCATTATGTTAATTAAGTGCTTATGTAATATAGGCATAATTGGATCACATTTTTTATTGTTATTTAATATGCGCTGCAAGCAATATCTAAATAGTTCCATATGTAGTATATTAGTCGGTCGCTCCTCCTCACAATCATCTCATATAACATTAGACTTTTCTGAAATCATACATTGATCGCATTGAATCTTCCCCGACATCTCTGAAAAACAGCAAACACATTATGGTCAAAGATGGCACCTTAATATATGTGTAGCCGTGACAACACGTTACACATCTCTATATGATTGTGTATATCCATGCGTTAATCACTTATATGTTAGAACTACAAGGTTACAAGTAAACATCATTATTAATCATTTTGTTAATTGTGTTGCACGCATAACTATGTATATGAACTGTCCGTTGGCTGTATACATAAAAATGTGCGCGCACATCTTACTGTGCGCACGCACTTCACGATTGGGTCGACAAAGTGTTAGCGCATGCGCAAAACAATGCGTACGTTGTGCGTTCAATACATGTTGTAACTACCATTAACCATATAATATTTATTTCAAATCCAATGAAGGCGAAACTACATTCGTTCTAAACGCGTACTTCTATAATCTTTTTAAACAGACGTGTGTGGACGGAAAGAACGGCCGATCACACAATGCGCGAATCGAATACGTGTGACGTCATGTTAAGGCAGCGTGAAGTGCACGCAAACACTCCTCCCACAGAATTAACATTGGGCTAAAGCACAGTGCACGCCCACAAACACAGACGCGCACGCATGACACAGTGCAGTGACTATAACAAACCGACACAGCCAATAGGCTTTGACGCGCGCACGTCGGTTGGGGATGGGCCTTACATCCGTAATCCTTTTTAAGGACGCCTTGGCACATGACAAGGGTCCCACGTCATATGTGGCCGACCCGGTTTTTTTTTATAGATGTTGCAAGATAAAGAAACAGGTGTGTGTTACAGTTATGGTAACATGTTGCTATTATATGTTTTAAGAGATAGGAAAGTAGGAATATGTATTCCGTGACCAATGTGTACTAATGTTTCTAGTTCTAGTATATTGTAATAGGAAACAATGTATTTGTGAACGCTACATGTTATGCAGTCTGCAATGTAACGCTGTATCCACGCATTTAAAGTAAAAATGGTGGATAGACAAAAGTTAAAAATTTTAACGGTGAGTCAACGCATAACGATTGTTATATTTATCATTCTTCTAGAAGTAACACTTCGTCTGGCTGCAACTGCTCGCTCCAGAAAGACAATGCATTTGCATCCATGGTTGAGCCAACCACTAAATCCTGTATGACACACATCTCCATGAGGCGCTCATAGGAATCGGCACTGCCTTCTTCAAACAATTGGTCCGGAGGTACATTCATTTCTTCGTGTAGCAATTCGAATGCGTTTGCAGCAGAAAGGCTTTGTAAAACATCATAGCAGTTATGTTCTTGTAGCATGTGTGTTTCAGGAATGGAGGGTGCAGATAGAGCAGCAGGTATCGATTCACACGGAACAGTAGTAGCGGATCCATTGCTATTGTTATTAGGAATAAATATGCTATTTATCAGAAGATATGTACCATGTTCCATGGTGATTTTAAATTGCGGTGCAATCTGCCAAAATCCATACCTTTCATGTAGGTTATCCTGCACACGTTCAAAACATTCATTTGTTGATAAAGTGAATCTTACAGAGGATTTAAAATTTCCAGCCCGCCCAGGGTCTTGGTAATAAGGATATTTGGTTCTGATCAAATCATAGATCTGGCCCACGTTGGCTTTGTTTTCTTGAGTTGATATGATCGCCTCCGCAATCATTACTTTATACGCTTTGTGTGGATCACTGTTGAGAAATAGATCCTCAGCCATTGCAGCGTCTCAAATAATGTGAGTGGAGTTGTAGGTTCTCTCTTGAGAATGTGAAACTAGGTAAATGTTATCTGTTTTGTGGGTTTCTACTCAAGGTCACCATAAAAGTTACATGTTTCACTCCTTTTTGCAAACACCAATTCGATTGTGTAGAAATAATTAGCAGACATTTGTGGTTTCTGATTGCCATTTCACTGTGAAAGTCAAATTAAGGTTTTTTTATCTACATTCTCAAAACAAGTGTCGGATTTTCATTAAATAACAATGTGGGTGAGGAAAAAAACAGTGTTGGCATTATGAAAATAGTGCTTACACAGACATATAATGAGATATACACACAGCTGCTAATGTTTTTTGGTCTCTGTTTTTTGCTACATTTGCCTGTGTATCTTTCTGTCTGGTTAACTCCCTGTCTGTGTCACAGAGTTTAACTATGTGTGTATATGTAGAGATATATATATATATATCTCATAAACACATATATATATGTATATTGTACAATATATATATATATATATGTCTCTAAAACCAATATTTAAATATGTGTGTATATAACTGTATTTAAGGGCTTATATGTAAACATAGATTTTTATATTGCTCTGACTTTGAAATGGTTAAATATTACAGGCTTAGTATGTTTGAGGGCCTATTACATTCAGCTTTGTCCAATTTAGATTTACCATCAAAAAGGCCTTTTGTTAGTTTAGAAGGCCTGTAGTGTTAGAACCTATAATATATCTATTTAATCCAGTTGTACACTGAACATATTGATGCCAGTAAGTAGGCCTTTTATGAAACCTATTTAAATGGTGATCAACATGAGTGAATTATGTGATTAATGAAACCAGTACTCATACATGATGAAAGGACAACATTAAGAAGGTTCAAGCAAGGTGAAGGTAAGTAATATGTAACACTTAATCCTGCTCTACACGGACAATAAAGCTGTTAGCAGTTAAATAGATGTTTGATTTAAGTTGCATGTGAATAATATTCACATGCAAGGACTAGCTCAAATACCTATGAAACACACCCAAATACAATGTTTTGCAGCTAAGTGAATTGCAGCTTCTCTAAACATAGCAACTGGGTAATGTTGGACCATTACTGAACAGATGATTAATACATAAATATAAATAAAAATATTCATTCATTAGGACTGTTAATCTTTCCAAACCTTCACGTGTACAAGGACATACTTGAATGTTTGGAAACAACAGGTCTTCATCATACATACAATATTCATTAGATAATCTCAAGTGAACAAAACAAGGCCAAATACAGATTTAGTTAATTATAACATTTATTATTTTTTTTCCTTTTGAGACCGAGTCACAGGCCTGCTTGTTGTCTCTTGGATTTTTCTTTTCCGTTTGGCTACAACTTTAAGCACAACAGAGCCACTTTTACTGGCCTGTGGCACTTCAGGGGCACGGCTTGTGGCCTGTGGCACTTCAGGGGCACGGCTTGTGGCCTGTGGCACTTCAGGGGCAGGGCTTGTGTCCAGTGACTGTTCACGGGCAGGGCTTGTGTCCAGTGACTGTTCACGGGCAGGGCTTGTGGCCAGTGACTGTTCACGGGCAGGGCTTGTGGCCAGTGACTGTTCACGGGCAGGGCTTGTGGCCAGTGACTGTTCACGGGCAGGGCTTGTGGCCAGTGACTGTTCACGGGCAGGGCTTGTGGCCAGTGACTGTCCATGGGCAGGGCTTGTGGCCAGTGACACTTGTGAACAAGTTGGTGCACAGTGCACAACTGATGCTTGCTCCGTTTCATGTTTGGGTTTTTTGGTTTGTGTCCAAAAACTGGTCAGTAGTAACTGCTTGTGCATTTTTATTTTTGGCGCCTCCTTTGTAGGTGTCAGCTCCAGAATTTCTACAGATGGCAGCGGTAGGATGTTGTCAGGAACATGCACAGAACTTTCAGCTACTTTACCGGTAACATCCCGACCTGGGGAATGAACATCAGATGACTGGGGTGAAAAAGTAGCAGCATGTAAACATCCATCCTCTGATGGTGTAAAGCTGAATTGATGTGCTGCTGTAGTCATTCTCAAGTAATTAGCTTGGGTTAGCTGAACAACTATTGCTTCTAATGACGTGTTAATTTTTTGCATTTGTTTAGGCACTTCAATGAAGACTCTATGGAGATGTGACAATTGTGATATCGTTTCTTCCTGCAGTGATATCATCCTTTCGTGCACTGACATCAGATCTGAATGGCGACGATTTTCTGCTTCAACAATTATTTCTTCAGAAGCTACTATTGCAGCGTATGTGCTAGTTGCTGTAGGAATAGCCTGTGTAACTCTTTGAATGGGAACCTCTTCATGGTCACTTGATTGCATTTCTGTGTCTTTGGCGGCATCATCATCATCATCATTATCATCATGTGCTAAAAATAAATGTACACATAATGAAATGGCATGTTAATCTCAGCTGTTTTACTATGTAATTATACACTGTGATAACTAACACCTAACATGTTTTCATACGTTTTATAACGTCTCATTAAAATGTACCTTGACTTACGAATTCTGTTTGGACTCAGTGTGAAATAAGAATGAATGAAAAGTTGTTCAAAACTCACAACTCCTACATGATACTTAACATCACAAACACAATACGTTGTCTTAAAAAAGTTCATTTTCACTGACACTAAGTAATCCTATTTAAATAACATGTGCAAAACAAGTAATGAACATTTTTAACATAACATATAGAAGTGAACATATTATATGTCCTGCACCTCATACACTCTACTTCCAGGTGTGATGAGCTGCATGACCCAGGTGAAGACACTTGTTCCGTCTCAGGTGACACATGTCCTCCAGGAGCAACTATATAGAACAATAACATCAGTTGTTAATTGACATGTGTAAATATTGAAGATAGAGTTACTGTATGTTGAGTTTTTATGGCTAACTAACAGCATCAGTTCCTGAACTGAAAATGTGTGTGGCAAAGTGAACATAAATATTTGTAATTACAATGTACATGCCAGTGTACTTAGGGCTTTTTAGTTCTGTAACATACAACATACTATGTTTATGCAGTAATGCGTTAGGCTAATATAATTAATATTGGACATACACTGCATATGTTGTGTACTCATATCACAATAATAATGTACATAACTATCATGAGATGAACTTTCACAATGCTTATCATTAACAAGGTCATATTGGAAAAGTAATATTTTTTGTTAGAGGATATGTGTGGTACATTAATAGAAGCTGTTGCATGGCTGAATGTGGCTGACACTCAACAACACAACACATGCATTGTGTGATAATGTGGTGTTGATATCAGTTGAACTATAGATCTGAGTGAACGAATGTGTGACGTACGGTTTCATAGCTAATGGCTTGTTGGGTCATATAGTACCTAGAGTGAAATTTTCAAATGACTGTGATTACCTTCTGTTTTGCTAGTCAGGTTGTAAGAACGATAGTCCCTCCCCCAAAAACAGTAATCACCCAGACCTTTCAATTACTTCAAGCAGGTGAAAATGGTGTCAACAAAGTTGACCGTAACATGACCCTGTTATTTGGCTGTGTGCTGAACCCCACCCCCTCTGTTGACGTGTATGCTGTGATTACATATTAATTGCAGCTGCTTTAACACAATGGTAGATGAGCAAAATATTACTCTGAAGTGTGCAAGCTATGAACACAATGACATAACATATGCTACGTGTGCCTCATTATGATGTCTGTATATGACATGAAGCAAAAAAGGACCTTTTAATAAACCAAAACACATTTGTTAGTGCAAGTGATGTTTGTTGGCCGTTGCATGTAATATATTAGATGCATGATTTGAAGAGGCAGTAATGTCGTGTTTGTAGGAGTTAAATAAATAATATACACATTAATATTATATATATATATGTTCTGCACCAGTACCTAGTAATATTTTCTCATTAGCATGTCTTACACATATGTGGTACCCTGTTGTTCCCCATATTCGTCCACCATAAATTGCTTCCACTGCAGCAAAGGATTGTGGGAATTGACATGCAAATGAGCACGCAATGCCACGTGGTATATTATTTACTGCTTTTAGTAGGATTACAACTTATATGTATATTTTGATATATATATATATATATATATATATAGAGAGACACAGACATATATACATATATAGATGTAGGTATGCTTACACTGGCGACACATTTAATTGCACTGCGGCCAGATCCGCAAGCCGGGAGATTTCCCGGCTTGCTAGTGGCCGCCCCTCGGCGTGCCGCGCGTCATAGACGCGCGGTCACGCGTCTTCGGGAGCGTGCGCCCCCTGCACGCACGTCCAGGGGCTCCCCGAGGGAGCCCTGGTGTCCCGCGATCGCGGGACAGCGGCAGGGGGTTCCGGGGGACCCGGCGGACCCGGCAGCGGTAGGGAGAGCGCCCCGATCGGAGGGCGCTCTTCCGCTGCTTCGGCGCGCGCCCGTCACACTCGGGCGCGCGCCAGGCTACTGCTGCGGCACAGAACGGGCAAATGCTCGAATAAACTGTGCCGCAGCAGTATATTGGGAAGAAAGTATAAATAGCAGCGGAAATGTGTAAAATAACTGTAACCAACGACACGCCTAGTACAGTAACATTTCTCACCTGGTGGAAATTGTGAGGAATAAATTCCGATGTCCCTGTCACCGGGCAAACCCTCCATGACGACGGGAAGTAATTTTTCCCGAAGCAGCTCCTCCAATGGAGTTAAGATGAGACGTTGTGCTGGCGGCCCACCTCCAGTGGCAGAAGCATGCACGCGTTGGTCTTGTATTTTCTTTTTTAATTTAGCCCTAATATCGTCAAATCTCTTGCGACAATTACTCTTGTCCCTGACCCGATTCCCACACGCATTCACACCAATTATTATTTTGGCCCACATTTCTTTTTTACTTGATGAACTTGTCCGCACTAGAAATACATACAAAATCTATGACGTTAATTCATAATAATACAACCACCAGTTTCCTACAATGCTAGCTGTTCCAAGAGATACTGTAGCAAACATGCTGGTTTAGGTGTAATATGTGAAGCACATGAGCATTAACTTCTAAACCTAGACATGTAAGGAAGCTTGCATTAATATTGTATGCAGTTAGCATAAATTGAACGCCTGAGTTTTCTTGTCGTTGTAACGCATGATAAAAAGATGTGTTTCAACAATAATTAACTTTGATAGATATTATGGACCCATATTTGCATATTAACAAAACTCACATGACCTAGGATCACATGTATTTTAAGAATGAATGGAAAGGTACACTTACCTACTAAATGGCCATACAGACTGTCATAGTGCTCCAGAATCCCAGTGACAAGAGCTGTATTTTCCTGGTCATTGAAGCGAGGATTATGTGGATGCTCCACACGTTTCTTCCGAGCACGTTTAGGCTCAGAGCTTGCCTGCTGCTGACTGGACTCTCCTTGTTCCAATGGAAGAGACTCCAAAAGCTGGCCACCAGCAAGCACGCCACTACCAGACACCCCATCAGCAACTGAGCCACCAGCAGCACTCACACTCCCAGAAACAGCACTCGCACTCCTAGCAACAGCACTTAAACTCCCAGCAACAGTACTCACACTCCGAGCAACAGCACTCGCACTCCTAGCAACATCACTCCCCTGAACAGTACGTTCACTCCGACGCGTACTCGCACGAGTAGCACTACCACTCACACCAGCATCACTCTTCCCACGCTTTGCGGCCATACCTCTAGCACTCACAAAAAACAGAAAACAAATGTACAGCCAATCACACGAAACACTTCCACATACAAAACAAGACAAAGATGTAAACAAAACAACAAAGGACAAAGCTCTCACAATACACAACAAGTCTCTCAGTCAATATGCAAATATTAAATCGCCCAGCTCTGTGCGTCTCTCTCTCTCACACTCCCAACAACACAGAGAATGATTAACAGTACCCGTTGCCTTTAAATATGGTGCGCTATCCAATACATGCTTGCTTCACCTGATTCAGCAAGAAGTTTGATTGGCGAACCTAACAGCACCCCGCCATGCACGCCGATATACCTGTGTGTGATCGGCAAATCATCGTGAGAGTGGGCGGAATGGTTTTCGGCTTGATTCTGAAGGGATTCGGCACTTACTGCATACGGAGAGGGAAAATCGCCAACAACATGCCTAATCGGTAAGCTTGCCGATTTCACATTTTCGTCGCTTACTGCATGAGGCCCTTAGTCCGATTATACTTGGATTGCTTGAGTAACTCAATTGCTTTACTCCTAGAAGAAAGCATGGAGCTGCCATTACAGACTTTGTACAATTCACCACTACTGTACTAGAGCTCTAAAAGTTGAATTTGTTCATTTGTAATAACGTTGAAAAAATATATATATCTCAAAGGAGTATTTGCTCCTACGAATATACGTTAAATATCTCTTCTATATATTGAACAGAAAAACATTTGCCTATCTTGCACTATGGCGTCTCAAGATTTCTGAGCATTTATTTACCTAGACATGCTAAAAACCTAGACTAATATGGTTCTAAAATGTGTATTCAGCATGAAAAATAAATATTATCAAAATGACCCCAAAGCCAACCCTACAGATGCAGCGGCCATTATTTTAACAAATTACGCGGTGTATACCTCGGAATACCCATGTCATGGCGCGGGATTACTTCCAACCGTACCGCCTCAAGACGCGAATGCAGCCGAGTGAATAAAATGGCATTTTAGTGTTGTGGCTTTTAAACACCTGTAATTGACACATTAGAACAGTACTGTACACATTACAATTCATTCATTTCATTGCATTTAATTGCACACAATCCATGAAATTCAAACAAAGCAACCGCGATAAATACGTGTGCCTGGGGCGATTGGCGGCGTTCATGCCACGTGGAGTACTGTAGCGCACACGAAAACGGCCCCGTGATATCTTAAAATAATGGCCGGTATAACTTCAATGATTTTTCATAATAAATGCACCAGTTCAACACAAAATAAATAAAGGATTCTTGTATTCTTATTTGAAAAGTTATTTTATTTACAAGAAAATAGCATGAATGCATTTTTAAGGAAAATGGAATACTGAAATGTATCCGAATGTTATGTGGTGGCCGACATGGCAACTTGGAGTGACACTGAAAGATGTGACTTGTCCTCTTCGTCATTATAAGAGGGGGAAATAACAATTTTGCTGAGTTTCTATATTGGTCTGGCGAACAAAGATGTTTTATTCCCTCCCTTCACTTCTTTCAGTGCCTCTAATCAGACAAAATAAACAGACAATATCCAGCTCTGCTGAATATATTGAAAGCCACTGAGCTAGAGAATTACAATTGCCCAGAGAGTGCACAGTGAGACGTTCCTCCAGAAGGTACAGGAGAGGTGGGTAATGGAGGAGAGTTGAGACACCAGGGCTTTTGTGCTCTTCTGATTGACACAAATACACATCGCACACAAGATGTTGGCTCTCTGCAAATAAGGATATGGTTTGCCACACTTGTCAAGACTCCTCTGAGAATTTTATGAACCTTTTCCACCTCATACAGTTCTTTGCAAAATGTTGACATATTTATAATTAAAGTAGCATAGAAACCTGTGTCCTATCATGTCTGTCTCTCCCTTTGCAGGGTGACATGGGACAAACTGTCAGAAGAGACCAGTGTCCCTTATAAAATATCCCCACAGTTAAGCTTTTTATTTTAGTGTTCATAATTAATCATACAATGCATTGAATAGCATTACCCCTTTTACATTGCATTGGTGACCCCTCCTACAGAAAAGCTGAATTGCAAAGTACAATACTACAAAGCAGGAAAAAAAATGAAAGGTTCAATGTTTTCAATAGGCTTCAGGAAAAAGAAAAAACAAAGAAAAAAAGTTTTTTCTATTCTCCATAGAAGTACTATATTAAGAATTGAATTACAGTATTTGGCATTATTCTTTGAGGGAAAAAAATAACGTACATACTGTACATACATACATACATACATATATGCAAACAAGAGAGAAAGAAGCCCAAAAAGTAGCACTCTGGTATACCATATGCAATATCAAAAATACATTTTATTAATTAATTGTCACACAACAAAATAAAAAATAGCACAGAAATATTAAAAACATGGCATAGATCCCCTGTACGCAAACCGAAGCAGTATGCTGACTGGCATATCTGTTATTGCATTAAAGAACACTGTGGTAAGCCAGGTCAGTAGTTGAAGTATATCCCAGACTTAAATAGCAATCCCAAAAGAAAAATACAACTTCTCAGGGAAGAAAACAACACACAGGTCTATTCTATAGTAGCAAGAGAGTTGTAGAGAATCAATCACCCATTCATTTAGGAAGTGTGGAAAAACTAGGACCAAAGCCTCACATAGACATAGTGTCTCTTCATAAAGTATAATAGGACTGAAATGAAGAAGTAAATAATGCAGGTTTAAATGCAAATACAGAAACCAAGTCCTGTTGAAGAGACAGATAGTGAGTGATCTTGATCCAGATATAATGAACACACAATTCTAGAGTATATATGTTGATCTGCACAGTCCTGCACATATATATGAAAATCTCAGAGTATGCATAAAGCAGCAGCTTCAATGGGTATAGTTACGTATTCCAAGAGGGGGAGAAACCAGGGGATCCTGTCTACAGAAACCACTCCTACGTGTTTCGGCACCAAGGCCTTCAACTGGGAGTGGTGGGGTAGGCAGAATAATATGCACTATTTAAAGGGGGAGATTTTCACGCCAAAATTGCAGTATAAGATTTGTTAATTAAGCCTAACTCAAGCCTCCTGTAGTAGCTAGGAAACCGCGGCTCATTTTGCCAATGCGCATGTGCCGGGTGACGTCACTGTCATCGTGCGTCTCTCCTTGGGACGCACGGCCATTTTAACCCATTAGTCTATGTAATAGCTGAGAAAGCATAGCCGAGATTGCCATTGCGCATGTGCCGGATGATGTATCCCATATCTCTATGTAATAGCTGTATGCGCGGCCATTATTGCCTATGCGCATGCACCTGATGACATCACCGGCATCATGCGCTCCAGTCTGGAACACATTATCGTAATACCCCATGCGCATGCGCACAACGCTAGCAGGAAGTCCTGAACTCTAACAGAGGCTAGAACTTAACTATAGGAGGATGTAAGTAAGGCAGAAGAAGAACACTGAACGTAATTATACATGAATAGGGAGGGCACATGCAGATATGTGGCAATAATATCCCAAACTACTGTATTACTATTTTAACAGTGCTCAGTGTGCTATCCACAACATCAATAGACAGATCTAGTAATACCCAGTATGATTACTGCTGCCGAAAGTGTACACAATAAACATACAGATGTAGCCAGACTCAATGTTCCCACTGTCAGATGGACCTGTGGAATACTGACCTTGGGGGATCCCATTCAAAAAATCCCCCTCCCTCCACAGGCATCTCTGGCTTTTACTGTTCCCAGAGCTGCTTTTCTTCCTTCAGCTATGGTGACAGTAATTTGGCCTACATCTGTATATACTGTAAATGTGTTTTATTTTGTCAAGTTTTCTTAATATAACATAGGGTTAATTATTTTTCAGTACTACTTACTATTATGTAATTGGTTATTTGGTCAATGTTTTCTAAGTTGGTCTACCTTGTTTAGTGATCAGCCAATCAGAGTTTTATTTAAAAATTTCCACGTTCTTTCTTGTCCGGCAGTTCCAAAATTAGACCAGAAATACTCTCTGTTTCTCTTGGATCCTTGGAGTGTAAATAGTCATAGGGTAGGCAATTACAGAAATCAACCGGCCAGGTTTTTTAAGATGTACAGTAGTGTTGCCAATGTTTCTGCATTTAGGGGGACAATTCCAAATTTGTTGGCAATGTTCCAATTCTATCCGGTCTGGACAGCACGACATGTGTCACACATTTGGAGTCTGTTTCATTTTCAATGCTTTTCATTGAGTATTGTCAGGAGTAGAGATGGGGCAAATTTTGGGGGCGAATTTGGATTTGCGGTGGATCGGCCGGTTCCTTTGGTCCGTGGATTTCACCGGATCAATCTCAAAAAGGGCAATTTGCGTTTTGCAGATTTTTTATTATTACCAATACACTGCGGATTCAACAATCCTTGGATTGATTTATAGAATCCAATTAATAGATTCAGTAATCCGTTGGTGGATTCTTAAGAATCCGCCAACGGATTGCTGAATCCGCAGATTTGATTCTACAAATTCGTCCTCAGGTTGTATCCAATGGTGTATTTGATGATTCTACGTGGATTGAAACCTCGCAAATCGATTTATGAATTTTACACAGCAAAACAGATTTTGGGGGTAACAGGATTTGGGCAGATTTGCCTATCTCCAGTCAGGAAGTGATTGGAGGGAAGAGTAAAAAGGAAGAGGTAGAGAAAGGACGAGGAAGAGAAAACAAGACTGGTCACCTGAACAGCTATCTATAGAGAAAATAGTGGTGATTGTAGGAATAAATTGCTTTAATTCCTTTGCATTTTTTGAGTGCTCCAAAACTCCCAATGTTGATTCTGATACAAAAATAGGGATTTTGAGAGAGAGAGAGAGAGAGAGAGAGAGAGAGAGAAATAATGTGCATCTGTGTGCCTAATTAAGGACATGGATCTATTACATAATCTGTACTTACATTTCTGTTTCAATGTAATTTGTGAAATAATCATGTAAGGCCATGCTAATTAAAGAAAAAGCTATTTAACCGAGACTTGTAAAATAACATCTGGCCTATTGGTTCCCAGATGGTTCTGGCTAGGAGCAAAGAAAAAGTCACGCAAATCTGATAATGGAGACGTGGCCAAGATGTGCTGTTTAAAGAAGCCTCATTTGCTATTATATTACTGTATTTCTGCTGTGCCTTTAATTTCCAAATCATCTTCAATGAATTCTTAGGGGCTGTTATGGAGTTTGCAGCTACCTCTTTGGTGGGTGGACTGCTTGCCAAACACATGACCTTAGAGCCTTCAATATAGTCCCAACCTTCTCGAATAAATAGATGGTCCAGTATTTCTTAAAAATGGGTTCATACAACTGCATGTTATTCCGGCACTTGACATGGGATAACCCCCCTCCCCTCGCTTCCCCCCCCCCTCACCCCCATAGTTTAGGTAACAAAAACATTTTTCTCCATGACCTTATTGTGGTCAACATGTACAAAACTTTAGTCTATACAGGAAGTAGATACCCTCTTATTTGGCCTCAGAATACAAACGGAATCTGTGTGTGATAATCAGTTGTCAAAGTTGCTTGAAAAGAAATGGTCCTGTGCCAGTGTTTTTCCAAATCTGTTTTATTTATTTTTAATCTAATTTGAAGCATACAGCATGTCTTTGGTCTGTATTTTTAAAAAGAATTAAGCAATATTTATATTTTAAAAAAAGTTGAATTTTAAGTTGAGTACTGATAATCTGAATGTTACATAGTTACATAGTTACATAGTTACATAGTAGATGAGGTGGAAAAAAGACGTACGTCCATCAAGTTCAACCTATGCTAAATTTAGACAACAGATACTTTATTCTATATCTATACTTACTTATTGATCCAGAGGAAGGCAAACAAAAAACCCCATTAAGTGGAAAAATTAATTCCTTCCTGACTCCAAGAATTGGCAGTCGGATTAATCCCTGGATCAACATCCTTCCCATGTATACTTATTTGGTATATCCCTGTATACCTTTCCCATCTAAAAAGATGTCCAACCTTTTTTTGAACAAACCTATTGTATCTGCCATCACAGTCTCCATGGGTAATGAATTCCACATTTTAACTGCCCTTACTGTAAAGAATCCTTTCCTTTGTTGCTGGTGAAATTTCATTTCCTCCAACCTTAAGGGATGGCCCCGAGTCCTTTGTATTGCCCGTGGGATGAATAGTTCTTTTGAAAGATCCTTGTATTGTCCCTGAATATATTTGTATATAGTTATCATAACCCCTCTTAGACACCTCTTTTCTAATGTAAATAAATCTAATTTAGCTAGCCTCTCCTCATAAGTTAGAATGTCCATCCCCTTTATTAATTTGGTGGCTCTTCTCTGCACTCTCTCTAGTTCCATAATGTCTTTTCTTAGGATTAGTGCCCAAAATTGTACTGCATATTCAAGGTGTGGTCTTACTAATGCTTTGTAAAGGGGCATAATTATGTTTACTTCCCTTCCATCCATTGCCCGTTTGATGAAAGATAAGATCTTGTTTGCCTTTGCAGCTACTGCATGGCATTGGGCACTATTGCTAAGCCTGCTGTCTACAAGCACTCCTAAATCCTTCTCCATCAAGGATTCCCCCAATATATCTCCATTTAATTTGTAAGTCGCCTGTTTATGCTTGCATCCCAAATGCATAACCTTAAATTTATCTGTATTAAACCTCATTTGCCATTTACCTGCCCACGTTTCCAGTCTCTCCAAGTCCTTCTGAAGAGAAATTAAATCCTGCTCTGATTCTATTAACTTACACAATTTAGTATCATCAGCAAAGATGGAGACTTTGCTCTCGATCCCAACCTCAAGGTCATTAATAAACAAGTTAAAAAGCAGGGGTCCCAGTACCGATCCTTGAGGTACTCCACTCACGACTTTAGCCCAACCTGAAAAAGTTCCATTTATGACAACCCTCTGTTGTCTGTCCTTTAACCAGTTTTCAATCCAGGTGCATATATTATTACTGAGTCCAATTTTCTTTATTTGTACACCAACCTCTTGTGTGAAACCGTATCAAAAGCCTTTGCAAAATCTAAGTAGACCACATCAACTGCATTACCCTGGTCTAAATTCCTACTTACCTCCTCAAAGAAACAAATAAGGTTAGTTTGGCAAGATCTATCCTTCATAAATCCATGCTGACTATTACTAATAATTTTGTTTTCCATTAGGTATTCCTGAATATTATCCCGTATTAAACCTTCAAGTAGTTTCCCTACTATTGAAGTCAGGCTTACAGGTCTGTAATTCCCCGGGTGTGATCTAGCTCCCTTTTTAAATATAGGCAGCACATCTGCTTTACGCCAATCTTGGGGTACTGAGCCTGTGGAAATGGAGTCCTTGAATATTAAATATAATTGTTTTGCTTTTACTGAGCTTAACTCCTTGAGAACTCTTGGATGTATGCCATTGGGGCCAGGTGCCTTATTTACTTTAATTTTTTCAAGTCGCTTATGAACTTCTTCCTCAGTTAACCAATTGGTCATTAATATGGAGATTGTGGCTTCCTCCTGTGGCGCTACTATTGAACTTTATTCTTCCCTGGTAAACACAGAGGCAAAGAATTTTTTTAATAACTCTGCTTTTTCCTTATCTCCAATAATCTGCCTACCCATCTCACACTGAAAGGGTCCTATATTTTCTTTTCTCGTTTTTTTGTTATTAAGGTACTTAAAGAACTTTTTAGGGTTGACCTTACTTTCTATTTCAATCCTTTTTTCATTATCCATTTTTGCTAATTGAATTGCCCTTTTGCAATTTTTGTTACATTCCTTATAATTCTGATACGATGTCTCTGTCCCTTCTGACTTAAAGAATCTAAACGCCTTCCTCTTCTTGTCTATTTCCTCCCCTACCTGTTTATTTAGCCACCTAAAATGTGAAACCTAAAAATACTTGTGGTACTCCGTCATGTGGCTGCTTTTACACCATTACAACCAAATTGGAAAGCAGAAACCCATCTCCATAGAATTCGTTTTTACTAACCCTTGATTGATCCTAATTCCTGATAGATGAATAGTCATGTTTTGTATGTTATAATAGTTTTGATCAGCCTACCATATGTAGTATTAAATCTTCCTCATGACTCCCTTTGTTTGTCATACTTGGGTTAAAGGGGTGTACTAAGTTGTTATCTAATGGGAAATTCAAAACAGATCAGACACAAGCCTCCGCCTGCTGCCTCCTCTGGTGTTAGATGATAAGCCCCCTGTGTAGCAGAGGTTTATCCATTATTTCTCTTTGCGTGTTCTTTTATTACAGGACAATAGCTCTCTGCAGAAATTCTACATTGAAATTATAGACTTGCTGTTTGTTGCTGTAAAATGTCAAGATGGGAATAAGAGCAAGAGAGCATTTTTTTCTTATACAATTTCCCCTGATTAATATGCTAACATGGTATGACAGACATGGTTATAACAACACTGGCTATAAATAGCATACATGTACTGTATGCCTCAGGGGAAAAGAAAATTCTTAAGACAATTAATCCAATATTTTCTGCCACTGTGTGTAACAGACAAAAATGAGTTCAGTGATGTGAGAGTACTATAATCTCTCCAATTATTCCCTTTGCTCGTTACTAACATCTTTTTCTGCATTGTCTTGCACTCTAGTCGCTCAATACCTTGTGTCGGAGATGGGATAGGGAGTTTTATGCCACTGTAGGCAACTATTAACCGAGTCTTAGTTTGACAAGGGCTAATTTGTAGATCAATGATTATTATTATTAACAACTTATTGTTGCAGTCTGCCTTCTGTCTCCCATAGGCCTTTGTCTAATGCAACCTGACAGCACAATACATATTTAAAGTGACTGTAGTCAGATGGATGTCAATGCCTTGACTCCCTTTTCCAGCCGGTATGTTAGCCCTGAAAGGTGATTGACAAACACCTACTTCAGTAGCCTACCCCCAATGGGAACCTATCAACAAGTAACCAACGTGCATATCACACAAAATAATGAATCCCTTTAATTTGTTTTAGCATCAATCTGAACATGCTGACTGCTGGCCAGATATGCCTGGCATAAATATATTCCCTTAAGAAAGCCAGTTTCTCTTAAGTTCACTATATCAATTAGTCTTTAATTACACATTTTTTACGTGTTGTAAAAACAAATCAGGTCTAAGCCAATGCATTTATTTTACACATCATTTGCCCTAATGCCTGTTATATAATACGAGCCTATTGTTTTGAGCACTCAGAATTACAGTACTTAAAATAATGATCATATAACAACTAATTTTAATTCCTTTTATTGTTCACTCAGACATCATGACACACACAAAACTGAAATGCTCAGTGACAGACGGCGCACTGTTTTAAACACCCCTCCACACCACAAAAATCCAGAAGGAGCAGGATCACCCAAAAAAGAAACGAACATATAGTGTGTACTGTTATGACAAAGGGCAGTGTATGAGTTGAGTCTTGGCTCATATGTTATCCCAATTACAAGAAGTAGATGAGTATATAGCCTCCTCCAACTGTGGCTTATCAGCTTCTTCTTGTGTGGATGAGTGTAAATAGTCCCTCAGGGTAAAAGAGATAAGAGAGACATAGTGCAATTCAAAATAACACTTTAGAATGAAAACATGTACTACATGCAGCACTTATCACCTTAGATAAGACTTCAAAAGACTGTTCATGGTCCCATGGCTCAACAAAGTATCCGGCCGTTCCTCCTTCTCTTACCGTGCACCCCAAAACTGGAACAACCTACCAGAGACTCTCACATCCACCACCAGTTTAAGTTCTTTCAAATCTAAAGCTGTCTCACATTTTAATCTGGTCTGTAACTGTTTCATTCACCCATAACATATGTTTTCTTTAACTGTGCATGCAATGTCTTGTATATAATGTATACCCTGTTCATTTATGTAACTGTATTTGTAACCATGTATTATTTGTCTTAACTCTGTGCCCAGGACATACTTGAAAACGAGAGGTAACTCTCAATGTATTCCTTCCTGGTAAAATATTTTATAAATAAATAAATAAGTACTCACACTTTGCAAAAGTTTATCAGGCATGAAAATGGAGGAGGATTCGGGACATGTATCGCCAGTGCACAGTTCCAGGGCTCCAGACTCTCATCCGGCTGCAGTCCTTAGTTTGTATAAATGTTTTCTCTTCTGCAGCTACCCTCGTGGGCTTCCCCGGCGTCGGACGTCACCGCCGGTCTCGGCTCACGTCACTTCCGGTTGCGATCGTGACTTCCCATTATTGCTGTCCTGGGGGAACAGCTCTAGGCACAATGTGATCCATTGGTCAGCCTCTGTTAAATCAGGTGACACTAAAACTGTTTTCCTGAGTTTAACGCATATCCACAAAGCTTATTATATGCAAAAACAAGTGTCATTGTTATTCTCATTAGAATAGGCTTAATGTCACAATATAGTACAGAAATGTTGAGTTATCTTCCAATAACTTGATGCTAAGTTTGTCAGCCTTATTCCCACCTATTCCCAAAAAAGAGGTCTGATGGTGGTGCTGTCCTCCTCTCTTTTCCTGGGTCTTGACGGGAGTAAAGCTGAACTAACATAACGGTAAGTCCCTGCATTAACCATAACAGACTTTAGTGGATGTGAAATGTTAGTACAATGCCTCTATTGCATATCACTAATGTCTGTTATAATTAACGCTATTTAAATGAGTAAAACTGAGTTAATGTTACATTATTATCTTAAGTGGATAAGCATTACTATTAACATGATGTTAATTTGGGTTAACGTCACATTAAAATGTCTAACAGAGCTTGATGTATCTGGGCCTAAGCTGTTACTATGTTGCTTGCCAGGACACATATTTATTTGTTATTTTATTATCAGTAATACATTGAGAGTTAAGCTCATTTTCAAGTATGTCCTGGGCACTGAGTTATGATGACAGATACATGGTTATAAATACATGGTTACATTAGGTGAACAGGGTTATACATTATATAAAAAGACATTGTATGAACAGCTAAAATAAAATATGTTATACGTGAATGTAACAGATGCAGACCAGATTAAAATGTGAGACAGCTTTAGTTTTGAAAGAACCTAGACTGGTGGCGGCTTTGAGAGTCTCCAGTAGATTGTTCCAGTTTTGGAGTGCACGGTAAGAGAAGGCAGAGCGGCCATATACTTTGTTGAACCGTGGGACCGTGAAAAGTCCCTTGGAGTCAGATCTCAGGGGAAGTGCTGCGTGTGGTAGGGGTGAGGAGAGTGTTCAAATTATATTTTTTATTATTATATTATGAGTGCAACACAAAGGTCTTTCTTATGTGACAAATTGTAGCCTATATTTACCCACTGACCATGATGCAATGTGTCTTACTCTTGCATTCAAACAAAAAAAGCCAAGTTCAAGAACCATCCAATCATTTTATTACACTAAATTGTGTAATGTGACAGGGACACATAAGATTATTTGATGAATATGTTATGAAAATGCAGTCATACACTTTTTTCAACATCTAGTTGTAGGGGGTCTATATTGGGGAAATTTGAGTATTAAATTAAAGTTAATAGAAGCATTATCATCTTGTACAGTACATCTTAAAGTCTTTTATACACAAAGAAGAGTGTGCATACAGCATAGAACCATTTTGTTGTTGGTTGCACCAAAATAAGCCACTTATTATTCATGTCTCGTACCTGATGCACATTCTAAGTCAGAAATGTTTAAAACACGTAAGTACTGCGGGGTGCAGCAAGCGGACAAGATGATCACTTAACTAAGGAGCTCCTTCAATCCCAGACAAAGCAACGGCCAAAAAATCAGTTTACCAGCCTCAGACTATAATACAAAAGGTGGGCAGCACCGTCAGAACACCCAGCAGCATGAAACCGAGGCTAGAGAAGAAGCAGGCATCACGAGAAGTCGTGCAATTCTTCCAGAGGAAAGCCCTGCAGGGGCAAAAGGAAAAACCAAGATGGCCCCGAGGCCATGAGATTATTCCACGAGGCCCCCTCGGAATCAGAAGCAGTTGCAGATTAAAACTCCCTACCCACTACCATAGGTATCAGACAATTTATTAAAGAATATGATTCAAAAAGTGCAGATAGAAATTAACATAGCATTAACTAAACTAAAACAAGTCATACATGGACTGGGAGGGAGAACTGACTGTCTGGAGCGGGTAGTAGATGAATTTATCTCAGCCCAGAATTTGACTGACCAGGAAATATCAGCCTTTAAAGCTCAGAGAAAACCCTATCTGAAGCTCTAGAAGACATGTAAAATGGATCCAGACTAAATAATCTGAGAGTTAAGAATATCAAAGGGACTGTACTTCCAGTAGCGCTGGAGAAATTTGGGCACACATTTTTCAAGCCCTGCTCCCCAATACCCTTAAAAAACAGCTTTTCCTAGACAGGGTACAAAAGGCTTTAGGACCAATACAGGTTGACCCTAACAAAATGAGGGATGTTTAACTGCAGGCTCACTATTACACAGTCAAAGAGGCTATTCTGTCAGTCTCCAGGTGAAAATACTGGATAAAATTTGAAGGGACCGGATTAAAATATTTCATTATCTCACCCCCACCACAGTACTTACTGCAGTTAATGAATTACATGCAGTCACGAAGAACCTGAGGGACCACCAAATAAAATACAAGTGGGAGTTCCCGTTTAAACTGGTAATATAGCATAACAGATCAACACTAGTGGTGAAAACTTCAAAGGAAGGAGAAAGAGCACTAGTTAAGATAGAAATAAAATAATAAACATGGTCACCACTGTCAACCAGAACACCTGATGAAATGGAGCTTACACTTATCTGGACGCAGATGACTGCTGCGGCTCATTTTATTCTAACACATCGCCGTTTTTGCCTGGCTTGTTCCTGGAATGCGACACACTTCACCGTGAGCATGCCGCATTCATTTTGCGTTCTCAGCCACGGGTCGTGCGCGGTTCATGCGCGGTTGACGCACGGTTGATGTGTTTATTGAGAATGGTTCGGATTTAATAGGTTGCAATTTTTCGCGTGTCCGCCAAATATTCATGAATTGTAATGCGCATGCGCTTCAGTAATGTGTCGACTTGCAGGTGTTTCGTTTAAAAAAGATACAACAGTGGGCTATTGTAAATTGGCCTTGAGACTGAAGGAAGAGGTTGCAAAAATGTATCAATTTAGGCTTTTCATATTAAAGAAAGACAAAGACCAGTTTCGGTTACAGTATTCTCCAGAGACCCGCCGCCCACCATGAGTGTTCAAGTGCAGCCCGTTTTCCAAAAACCCGACAGAAGTTACGTGTATTTGATATGGGCCGCGATTAATGCAACAGATGATAAGATGGCAACTGTTGTTCAAATTTATCAGTATTTTATCGAAAACTATGACTTTTACAAATTTTCGCCAGCTCCTCATACGTCGAAGCGTGCAATAAGGAAAAGGTTATGTAGCGATCCCTGTTTTTATCGTATTGAGCCACAATTTGTTGGAGGGTATTGGTGTGTATCACCGGCTTTTTCCTGTATCTATGATCATGCAGACGGCAAAAATTGAAGGGTCGTGTAAAAACCAACTAAGAAACGACAGTCGCTGCCAAGCAATGCACCAGCACCGGCTTCCAATAACGGTCCCACCGTCAGTGACAACCCTTGCTGTCTATCCAGCAAGCCTGAGCCGGATTTCGCGTGCAGTTTCGATCAAGCTTGCATGTACCTAAGCAGTTTCCAGCCTCATCAGCTCACTACAGGTGTACTAGTCCTGCTGCAAACTATCGACGTGGATGATCAAGAACACTGGACTGGCAGTGGCCCGGTGCCGGCGCCAACTGAATGGGAAATTCTATGGTGAGTATTGTTGCCGTATTATTTTCTGTGTTTTTTTATTTTGACAATACAATATCAATATCGGCGCGATTCAAAAGTCAAGCGATTCTCCTGTAAGCAATATTATTGGCTGAGCGGCTTCTCCAGTACTGTGCTTCAGATACTGAACAATTAGTGGAACGCTAGGCGCATGCGCAATTGAACCTTCTTGAAACGCATACAGTATGCGTGTCATTACATCGACGGTAGGCACATGCGCATGGGAACAGGAGACGCCCCCCCGAGAAAATTATTGGTGGGACTGGCTGGGAACTTCTTTAGGGGGCTGACCATTACAGTAAAACTTTTCTTTTTGTTTTTCCTCAGAAAAGAAAACGGCTAATGGAGGGATTTCGATGGATAATATCGCTTTGTGTAAAAATGCCTGCACATTGCTGAATCGGATTTAAAAACCCACGTACCGGAGTACCGGAGTCTACAGTTTACAGTCTACAGTTTACAGTCTACAGTTTAGTGGCTGTTGTTATTGATTAGGATAGAATACTGTACCTGAAACAGTATGCTGATGTTTTCCGGCCGTACAGTATACAATACTTTTTTATATACAGTATACTGTGTAATAAACCCGAAAAATAAAAACTATGCATTTATTCTACATGTATTACAGTACTGTACATACAGTATGTGTCTTCTATACAGTGCCAGTACATACAGTACAGTACAGTATGTGTCTCCTATTTTTTTAATACTCTTGTACTGAGCATGCCTACAGTATACAGTACAGTATGCCTGGACAGTAGTGTACATTCTAGAAACACTGTATTTTGTTACAGTAGCAAAGGAGCCAATGGAACAATGTAAAACAAATCAACATGTTCTTTTATTGGTGTAGTAAGTACAAAAACATTTATTTACAAATACTGTACAATGTAGAAACATTTTAAGTGCACAGCAATTCAAAACATCAACAGGTGTATGGTTTACTGCTACAGTAGTGAAAACATTTATGTATAGAAAGTAAAAACATTTACAGTCAGTCAGTATGGTTTACAGTCACATGTTATAAAAACAAATTCTTTATTCATAAAATATACAAAAAGCAACATCTCCTTTATTAAAGAACGGCAAGTCAAAACATATACAGTGGGATGGTGTGCAAAACAGTCTGCAACCCTACAGTCCTCGAGGGCAGCAAACAGGCCCGGTTTTCAGGACAACATTGAAAACCGGGTCTGTTTGCGGCCCTCAGGGACTGGAATTGTGCAGGTCCTGTGTGTGTGTACAGCAAGTTAAAACATTTCTGCATAAATACAAGTTAAAACACACAACAACATCTCCTTTATTTAAGTACAGCAGGTCAAAACATGTACAGTACAGTTCAGCACAATAGTATGGTCTTACAGTACCCGTGATTAAACCAGAAAGTCCACCAGATTGTCCGTCCATGGCCGATTCCTTGCATGGCGCAAAACGCCATTAATGCAGTCTCGAACGCCTTTCATTACAGGATCTCTAATTGTAAAAAAGCGCCGCAATTCCCCCAGAATGGTCTTTCTTAAATTGTCAGGAAGCGCCTTTTTTACGCGATTTCCTTCTTAGTTCACTCTGAAGGCTCAGTCGCAGTACAAAGAGTAGGGCACATGGTGCTTAAAAAGTAACAAGGCATACTTGTGGGGTGCGCCAGCACTCAGCACCCTATACTTCTCCCTGAGTGCCGGTGGCAGATCGCACACAGGGTGATGTCGGGCACCGTATCGATGCGAGCGAATGTAGGTCTTCTGGGAGCGCGTGTGCTTGAGGTGACAGGCGATGGTAGGTTGTCTGGGAGGAAGCTTTCCTCCAGTCTTGGTCGCCGTGTTGTCTCCTGGCGTGAACTTGACGGGGTTGTCATGTCCTCCTAAACGGCATACATGTACACTACATCTTCTGGTGGAGGGGGTGCGCTTGGTGATGGAAGGGGGTCGATGCTCCCATTCAGCACATACATGCCACCCTCCTGCTCCGGCGTTGGGGAAACAGAGGCATGAACACCGAACAAATGATGTATACCCGCTATGTCAGCCCCTATCTTCTCCATCCGTCGATCCATCCGTTGATCCATATGTTGCATCCGTTGATCCATATCTAGCATCCTTTGATCCATATGTAGCATCTGTTGCTCCACATTTAGCATGGTCTCCAGAAGCAGATCTATCTTTGCCAGCACAATAGAGTTCCTGGGGATATCCACACTTATCCCATTCAGCATCTGGTCTAACGAGCTGCTTCTTGTGCATGGCGTGCTGTGAACATCTGGGTGGATGGGTGCAACGGAGGATGAGATGGGGGTTCCATGGAGAGAAGCGGCAGCGACATCGAAGAAGGGTGGAGGAGGTGACCTTTGGATATCCGGTAGAGGAGAAGCGGCAGCGTCGTTGAAGAGGGATGGAGAAAGTGACCTTTGGATTTCCGGGCGAGAAGCAGAGTCGTCTAAGAGCAAAGGAGAAAGTGACCCGTGGATTTCAGAGGCACCAGCGGCAACGTCGTTGGATAGAACTGGAGAAGATGGCCTGTGGGTTTCCGGGAGGGCGGCGGCAGTGTCGAGGACGAGGGGTGGAGAAGATGGGCTGAAGATTTCCGGGACAGTGGCAGCAGAGTCGTCGAAGCATATGTGAGGAAGTAGTCTGCGGGTTCGATGGGTTGGCTGCCATTCGTTTTGCGTCGAGAGTACATCACCGTATTTCTTCATGACATAATAAGGCTGACGTCTATGAAAACCCTTAGCCTTTGGGGTCAACAGAAGGTTTTCTTTATTTGCCTTAGCCTGTCGCTTTTGCCTTGGCGTGGAAACGGCAACCGCCTTTCGCTTTTTCTACATGACAGGCACGGCAGAGGCGGATGGGTTCCTTCGTCCATAGAATCGGGGTTGATCCATGGAAGCAGGTGGCACAATGCAGTATCTGGACAAGGGCAAGTTCAGATAAAGATCATCGAGTGGTGGGCTATGCAAAGTGTGTAACCTTTTATGCATCGGCGGCGAGGTACAGGTGTTGAAAGTGGGCGTACTCTAATGTGAGTCATTACCGTATAAATACACCATCCATTTTGTGGCTTGACTGCACATTGAATACACATCGACTAAACATTGAATATACATTCTTGTGTTAGTATTTCTTTCTACTCGCAGCAATGCCTGTTAAAAAGATTTCCAAGGATCTCAGCATGCGAATTAAGGAGAGGTACAGGAGCGGACACCGAATTGCTGCTATCCAATGCTGGTTAGCTACTTCTGGCCTCATTGTGCCAGCAACCATCGTGAGCCATCATGCACACGGAAAAAACAGAGAACGCAAAAGGGCACCAAGGGCAACAAACGCGTAAGTATATTTACTGTATACAACTTAAAAAAATTTTTTTATATCAAATAATGTACTGTAGATCTATAGTACTGTATCTAATATTTTTGTTATTTCTGTAGATTTATATTACAACAGTATATATATTTTTTCTATTTATATTTATATAACAACAGTATATATATTTTTTCTATTTATATTTATATTACAACAGTATATATATTTTGTATATTTATATTTATACTGTATTACAACAGTATATATATTTTTTATATTTAGATTTATATTACAACAGTATATATATTTTTTATATTTATATTTATATTACAACAGTATATATATATTTATAGTTATATTTATAGAACAACAGAATATATATATTTTGTATATTTTGTATATTTATATTACAACAGTACTATATATATATGT